>NW_026782745.1:42500-184909 GCF_031769215.1 Ylistrum balloti | reverse complement strand
CTACCAGTAATACTGCAGGTATATCTACCTACCACTAATACTACAGGTGTATCTACCTACCAGTAATACTACAGGTATATCTACCTACCAGTAATACTACAGGTATATCTACCTACCAGTAATACTACAGATATATCTACCTACCAGTAATACTACAGATATATCTACCTACCAGTAATACTACAGGTATATCTACCTACCAGTAATACCACAGGTATATCTACATACCAGTAATACTACAGGTATATCTACCTATCAGTAATACAACAGGTATATCTACCTACCTTTAATACTACAGGTATATCTACCTACCAGTAATACTACAGATGTATCTACCTACCAGTAACACTACAGGTATATCTACCAGTAATACTACAGGTATATTTACCTACCAGTAATACTACAGGTATATCTACCATACCAGTAATACTACAGGTATATCTACCATACCAGTAATACTACAGGTATATCTATCTACCAGTAATACTACAGGTGTATCTATCTACCAGTAATACTACAGGTATATCTACCTACCAGTAATACTACAGGTATATCTACCTACCAGTAATACTACAGATATATCTACCTACCAGTAATACTACAGGTATATCTACCTACCAGTAATACTACAGGTATATCTACCTACCAGTTATACTACAGGTATATCTACCTACCAGTAATACTACAGGTATATCTACCTACCAGTAATACTACAGGTATATCTACCTACCAGTAATACTACAGGTATATCTACCTACCAGTAATACTACAGGTATATCTACCTACCAGTAATACTACAGGTATATCTACCTACCAGTAATACTACAGGTATATCTACCTACCAGTAATACTACAGGTATATCTACCAGTAATACTACAGGTATATCTACCTACCAGTAATACTACAGGTATATCTACCTACCAGTAATACTACAAATATATCTACCTACCAGTAATACTACAGGTATATCTACCTACCAGTAATACTACAGGTGTATCAACATACCAGTAATACTACAGGTATATCTACCTACCAGTAATACTACAGGTATATCTACCTACCAGTAATACTACAGGTATATCTACCTACCAGTAATACTACAGGTATATCTACCTACCAGTAATACTACAGATATATCTACCTACCAGTAATACTACAGGTATATCTACCTACCAGTAATACCACAGGTATATCTACCTACCAGTAATACTACAGGTATATCTACCTACCAGTAATACTACAGGTATATCTACCTACCAGTAATACTACAGGTATATCTACCTACCAGTAATACTACAGGTATATCTACCTACCAGTAATACTACAGGTATATCTACCTACCAGTAATACTACAGGTATATCTACCAGTAATACTACAGGTATATCTACCTACCAGTAATACTACAGGTATATCTACCTACCAGTAATACTACAGGTATATCTACCTACCAGTAATACTACAGGTATATCTACCTACCAGTAATACTACAGGTATATCTACCAGTAATACTACAGGTGTATCTACCTACCAGTAATACTACAGGTATATTTACCTACCAGTAATACTACAGGTATATCTACCTACCAGTAATACTACAGGTGTATCTACCAGTAATACTTCAGGTATATCTACCAGTTATACTACAGGTATATCTACCTACCAGTAATACTACAGGTATATCTACCTACCAGTAATACTACAGGTATATCTACCTACCAGTAATACTACAGGTATATCTACCTACCAGTAATACTACAGGTATATCTACCTACCAGTAATACTACAGGTGTATCAACATACCAGTAATACTACAGGTATATCTACCTACCAGTAATACTACAGGTATATCTACCTACCAGTAATACTACAGATATATCTACCTACCAGTAATACTACAGGTATATCAGTAATACTACAGTAATATATCTACCAGTAATACCAGGTATATCTACCATATCAGTAATACAACAGGTATATCTACCTACCAGTAATACTACAGGTATATCTACCTACCAGTAATACTACAGGTATATCTACCAGTAATACTACAGGTATATCTACCTACCAGTAATACTACAGGTATATCTACCTACCAGTAATACTACAGGTATATCTACCTACCAGTAATACTACAGGTATATCTACCTACCAGTAATACTACAGGTATATCTACCTACCAGTAATACTACAGGTATATCTACCTACCAGTATACTACAGGTATATCTACCTACCAGTAATACTACAGGTATATCTACCTACCAGTAATACTACAGGTATATCTACCAGTAATACTACAGGTATATCTACCTACCAGTAATACTACAGGTATATCTACCTACCAGTAATACTACAGGTATATCTATCTACCAGTAATACTACAGGTGTATCTACCTACCAGTAATACTACAGGTATATCTACCTACCAGTAATACTACAGGTGCATCAACATACCAGTAATACTACAGGTATATCTACCTACCAGTAATACTAGAGGTATATCTACCTACCAGTAATACTACAGGTATATCTACCTACCAGTAATACTACAGGTATATCTACCTACCAGTAATACTACAGGTATATCTACCTACCAGTAATACTACAGGTATATCTACCTACAGGTATATCTACCTACCAGTAATACTACAGGTATATCTACCTACCAGTAATACTACAGGTATATCTACCTACCAGTAATACTACAGGTATATCTACCTACCAGTAATACTACAGGTATATCTACCTACCAGTAATACTGCAGGTATATCTACCTACCAGTAATACTACAGGTATATCTACCTACCAGTAATACTACAGGTATATCTACCTACCAGTAATACTACAGGTATATCTACCTACCAGTAATACTACAGGTATCTCTACCTACCAGTAATACTACAGGTATATCTACCAACCAGTGTATATCTACCTACCAGTTATACTACAGGTATATCTACCTACCAGTAATACTACAGGTATATCTACCTACCAGTAATACTACAGGTATATCTACCTACCAGTAATACTACAGGTATATCTACCTACCAGTAATACTACAGGTATATCTACCTACCAGTAATACTACAGGTATATCTACCTACCAGTAATACTACAGGTATATCTACCAGTAATACTACAGGTATATTTACCTACCAGTAATACTACAGGTATATCTACCTACCAGTAATACTACAGGTATAACTACCTACCAGTAATACTACAGGTATATCTACCTACCAGTAATACTACAGGTATATCTACCTACCAGTAATACTACAGGTATATCTACCAGTAATACTACAGGTATATCTACCTACCAGTAATACTACAGGTATATCTACCTACCAGTAATAGCACAGGTATATCTACCTACCAGTAATACTACAGGTATATCTACCTACCAGTAATACTACAGTAATACCAGTAATACTACAGGTATATCTACCTACCAGTAATACTACAGATATATCTACCTACCAGTAATACTACAGGTATATCTACCTACCAGTAATACTACAGGTATATATACCAGTAATACTACAGGTATATCTACCTACCAGTAATACTACAGGTATATCTACCTACCAGTAATACTACAGATATATCTACCTACCAGTAATACTACAGGTATATCTACCTACCAGTAATACTACAGGTGTATCTACCTACCAGTAATACTACAGGTATATCTACCTACCAGTAATACTACAGGTATATCTACCTACCAGTAATACTACAGGTGTATCTACCAGTAATACTACAGGTATATCTACCTACCAGTAATACTACAGGTATATCTACCTACCAGTAATACAACAGGTATATCTACCTACCAGTAATACTACAGGTATATCTACCTACCAGTAATACTACAGGTATATCTACCTACCAGTAATACTACAGGTATATCTACCTACCAGTAATACTACAGGTATATCTACCTACCAGTAATACTACAGGTATATCTACCAGTAATACTACAGGTATATCTACCTACCAGTAATACTACAGGTATATCTACCTACCAGTAATACTACAAATATATCTACCTACCAGTAATACTGCAGGTATATCTACCTACCAGTAATACTACAGGTATATCTACCTACCAGTAATACTACAGGTATATCTACCAGTAATACTACAGGTGTATCTACCTACCAGTAATACTACAGGTATATCTACCTACCAGTAATACTACAGGTATATCTACCTACCAGTAATACTACAGGTATATCTACCTACCAGTAATACTACAGGTATATCTACCTACCAGTAATACTACAGGTATATCTACCTACCAGTAATACTACAGATATATCTACCTACCAGTAATACTACAGGTATATCTACCTACCAGTAATACTACAGGTATATCTACCAGTAATACTACAGGTATATCTACCTACCAGTAATACTACAGGTATATCTACCTACCAGTAATACTACAGGTATATCTACCTACCAGTAATACTACAGGTATATCTACCTACCAGTAATACTACAGGTATATCTACCTACCAGTAATACTACAGGTATATCTACCTACCAGTAATACTACAGGTATATCTACCTACCAGTAATACTGCAGGTATATCTACCTACCAGTAATACTACAGGTATATCTACCTACCAGTAATACTACAGGTATATCTACCTACAAGTAATACTACAGGTATATCTACCTACCAGTAATACTACAGGTATATCTACCTACCAGTAGTACTACAGGTATATCTACCTACCAGTAATACTACAGGTATATCTACCTACCAGTAATACTACAGGTATATCTACCTACCAGTAATACTACAGCTATATCTACCTACCAGTAATACTACAGGTATATCTACAGGTATACCTACCAGTAATAGTACAGGTATATCTATCTACCAGTAATACTTCAGGTATATCTACCAGTAATACTTCAGGTATATCTACCAGTTATACTACAGGTATATCTACCTACCAGTAATACTACAGGTGTATCAACATACCAGTAATACTACAGGTATATCTACCTACCAGTAATACTACAGGTATATCTACCTACCAGTAATACTACAGATATATCTACCTACCAGTAATACTACAGGTATATCTACCTACCAGTAATACTACAGGTATATCTACCTACCAGTAATACTACAGATATATATACCTACCAGTAATACTACAGGTATATCTACCTACCAGTAATACTACAGGTATATTTACCTACCAGTAATACTACAGGTATATCTACCTACCAGTAATACTACAGGTATATCTACCTACCAGTAATACTACAGGTATATCTACCAGTAATACCACAGGTATATCTACCTACCACTAATACTACAGGTATATCTACCTACCAGTAATACTACAGGTGTATCTACCTACCAGTAGTACTACAGGTATATCTACCTACCAGTAATACTTCAGGTATATCTACCTACCACTAATACTACAGGTATATCTACCTACCAGTAATACTACAGATATATCTACCTACCAGTAATACTACAGGTATATCTACCTACCAGTAATACTACAGGTATATCTACCTACCAGTAATACTACAGATATATCTACCTACCAGTAATACTACAGGTATATCTACCTACCAGTAATACTACAGGTATATCTACCTACCAGTAATACTACAGGTATATCTACCTATCAGTAATACAACAGGTATATCTACCTACCTGTAATACTACAGGTATATCTACCTACCAGTAATACTACAGATGTATCTACCTACCAGTAATACTAAAGGTGTATCTACCGACCAGTAACACTACAGGTATATCTACCAGTAATACTACAGGTGTATCTACCTACCAGTAATACTACAGGTATATTTACCTACCAGTAATACTACAGGTATATCTACCTACCAGTAATACTACAGGTATATCTACCTACCAGTATATATCTACCTACCAGGTATATCTACCTACCAGTAATACTACAGGTATATCTACCTACCAGTAATACTACAGGTATATCTACCTACCAGTAATACTACAGGTATATCTACCTACCAGTAATACTACAGGTATATCTACCTACCAGTAATACTGCAGGTATATCTACCTACCACTAATACTACAGGTGTATCTACCTACAAGTAATACTACAGGTATATCTACCTACTACAGGTATATCTACTACCAGTAATACTACAGGTATATCTACCTACCAGTAATACTACAGGTATATCTACCTACCAGTAATACTACAGGTATATCTACCTACCAGTAATACTACAGGTATATCTACCTACCAGTAATACTACAGGTATATCTACCTACAGGTATATCTACCTACCAGTAATACTACAGGTATATCTACCTACCAGTAATACTACAGGTATATCTACCTACCAGTAATACTACAGTTATATCTACCTACCAGTAATACTACAGATATATCTACCTACCAGTAATACTACAGGTATATCTACCTACCAGTAATACTACAGGTATATCTACCTACCAGTAATACTACAGGTATATCTACCAGTAATACTACAGGTATATCTACCTACCAGTAATACTACAGGTATATCTACCTACCAGTAATACTACAGGTATATCTACCTACCAGTAATACTACAGGTATATCTACCAGTAATACTACAGGTATATCTACCTACCAGTAATACTACAGGTATATCTACCTACCAGTAATACTACAGGTGTATCTACCTACCAGTAGTACTACAGGTGTATCTACCTACCAATAATACCAATGGTATATCTACCTACCTGTAATACTACAGGTATATCTACCTACCAGTAATACTTCAGGTATATCTACCTACCAGTAATACTGCAGGTATATCTACCTACCACTAATACTACAGGTGTATCTACCTACCAGTAATACTACAGGTATATCTACCTACCAGTAATACTACAGGTATATCTACCTACCAGTAATACTACAGATATATCTACCTACCAGTAATACTACAGATATATCTACCTACCAGTAATACTACAGGTATATCTACCTACCAGTAATACCACAGGTATATCTACCTACCAGTAATACTACAGGTATATCTACCTATCAGTAATACAACAGGTATATCTACCTACCTGTAATACTACAGGTATATCTACCTACCAGTAATACTACAGATGTATCTACCTACCAGTAATACTAAAGGTGTATCTACCTACCAGTAACACTACAGGTATATCTACCAGTAATACTACAGGTATATTTACCTACCAGTAATACTACAGGTATATCTACCTACCTGTAATACTACAGGTATATCTACCTACCAGTAATACTACAGATGTATCTACCTACCAGTAATACTAAAGGTGTATCTACCTACCAGTAACACTACAGGTGTATCTACCAGTAATACTACAGGTATATCTACCTACCAGTAATACTACAGGTGTATCTACCAGTAATATTTCAGGTATATCTATCTACCAGTAATACTACAGGTGTATCTATCTACCAGTAATACTACAGGTATATCTACCTACCAGTAATACTACAGGTGTATCTACCTACCAGTAGTACTACAGGTGTATCTACCTACCAATAATACTACAGGTATATCTACCTACCAGTAATACTTCAGGTATATCTACCAGTTATACTACAGGTATATCTACCTACCAGTAATACTACAGGTATATCTACCTACCAGTAATACTACAGGTATATCTACCTACCAGTAATACTACAGGTATACCTACCTACCTACCAGTAATACTACAGGTATATTTATCTACCAGTAATACTACAGGTATATCTACCATACCAGTAATACTACAGGTATATCTACCATACCAGTAATACTACAGGTATATCTACCTACCAGTAATACTACAGGTGTATCTACCTACCAGTAATACTACAGGTATATCTACCTACCAGTAATACTACAGGTATATTTACCTACCAGTAATACTACAGGTATATCTACCTACCAGTAATACTACAGGTGTATCTACCAGTAATACTTCAGGTATATCTACCTGCCAGTAATACTACAGGTTTATCTACCAGTAATACTACAGGTATATCTACCATACCAGTAATACTACAGGTATATCTACCATACCAGTAATACTACAGGTATATCTACCTACCAGTAATACTACAGGTGTATCTACCAGTAATACTACAGGTATATCTACCATACCAGTAATACTACAGGTATATCTACCTACCAGTAATACTACAGGTATATCTACCTACCAGTAATACTACAAATATATCTATCTACCAGTAATACTACAGGTATATCCACCTACCAGTAATACTACAGATATATCTACCAGCAATACCACAGATATATCTACCAGTAATACTACAGGTATATCTACCAGTAATACTACAGGTATATCCACCTACCAGTAATACTACAGATATATCTACCTACCAGTTATACTACAGGTATATCTACCTACCAGTAATACTACAGGTATATCTACCTACCAGTAATACTACAGATATATCTACCAACCAGTAATACTACAGATATATCTACCTACCAGTAATACTACAGGTATATCTACCTACCAGTAATACTACAGGTATATCTACCTACCAGTAATACTACAGGTATATCTACCTACCAGTAATACTACAAATATATCTATCTACCAGTAATACTACAGGTATATCCACCTACCAGTAATACTACAGATATATCTACCTACCAGTTATACTACAGGTATATCTACCTACCAGTAATACTACAGATATATCTACCAGCAATAACACAGGTATATCTACCAGTAATACTACAGGTATATCTACCAGTAATACTACAGGTATATCTACCAGTAATACTACAGGTATATCTACCTACTAGTAATACTACAGGTATATCTACCTACCAGTAATACTACAGGTATATCTGTCAGTAATACTACAGCTATATCTACCAGTAATACTACAGGTATATCTATCTACCAGTAATACTACAGGTATATCTACCAGTAATACTACAGGTATATCTACCTACCAGTAATACTACAGGTATATCTACCAGTAATACTACAGGTATATCTACCAGTAATACTACAGGTATATCTACCTACCAGTAATACTACAGGTATATCTATCAGTAATACTACAGGTATATCTACCAGTAATACTATAAATATAATAGAAATACTACAGGTGTACCTACCAGTAATTGTAATACTACAGATGATGCTTTTGTGAGCTCCTCCATCACCTCAGTTCTTCTGTTGGACCCCAGGCGCAGTGACCGACTGTTCACCTGTGTGGAAAAGCTCTAATTAATAGTTACCTAGAAAGAGACAGTACTTTTTGTATCTAGATATTTGTTGATTATATGAATGCATCATGGTAATAAACAAGAACTCTGATGGCTTTAATTGTCACCAAAGTTCTACAAACCAGTGGTTATTTCCTTACAATAACTATAACAGTACAACTAACTTCTCCCTAGGAGAAAGATTTCAATTCTACGATGTTTACATCTAAAGGTCTTGAGGATTTTTCAAAACTGCAGTTGATGACCATTTTTGTCCCACCCGCTATGCCCTTGGAAGTCTGCTAGAGTCAATATTATGACCACAAAATGCAATCATATACCAATATTTATCACCAATGCTGAATTGTTTCTAATGGAAATTAAAATATGCTCAAAAATGTTACTTTCCTGTAAACTATAGTAAATTCATCCCCTCCCCCCCTCCTCCTACAACCACATAAGAAGATTTTTTCAAAGACTTCAAAAACCTGGAGCTTTGAGCGCACATTATCTCACATCTCTTGTGCTAAAATGACATAGTTTTACTATCAGACAATCACATTTACCTAGGTCAATTAATGTACCAAATAAAACCTAGTATTCTCATAAACATGAAAGGAACATGCAGTCATGTTTATTTTCTATATAATAAAAACAAAGCAAGGACTTACATATATATACCCACACCTGCTCATCATTTTCTTCTGATCTAAATCTATGGTGGTTTAATCTATAAAGGAGTTCATGAGGTTTCTTGTACATAATGAACTTGTTATTACAATAGTGATTAACAATGAACTTTGACTTTTAACCTTAACTGATGACCACAAAAAACTAATCTGGTATGTAACTAAATAGTATAATGCTATGGTGAGAGTATGAACTTAAACTGTTCAGGAAAGCATGAAATATCTTTTACTAAAGCTTTTCATTTCAACAGGTGTCACTGGTGACCTTTGACCTTTACACTTGACTGATTGTCACCAAAATCTATTCAGGTTTACACACCTGTACCTGTGATTGACTTACCTCCTCAGGTATAACATGTCCAATCTTACCTGTATACACACCTGTACCTGTGATACTCCTCAGGTACAACATGCCTAATCTTACCTGTATACACACCTGTACCTGTGATTGACTTACCTCCTCAGGTATAACATGTCTAATCTTACCTGTATACACACCTGTTCCTGTGACAAACGCACCTCCTCAGGTAAAACATGCCTAATCTTACCTGTATACCCACCTGTACCTGTGGTAGACTTTCCTCCTCAAGTATAACATGTCCAATCTTACCTGTATACACACCTGTACCTGTGATACTCCTCAGGTACAACATGCCTAATCTTACCTGTATACCCACCTGTACCTGTGATTGAATTACCACCTCAGGTAGAAGATGTCCAATCTTACCTGTATACACACCTGTACCTGTGATACTCCTCAGGTATGACATGTCCAATCTTACCTGTATACACACCTGTACCTGTGATAGACTTACCTCCTCAGGTATAACATGTCCAATCTTACCTGTATACACACCTGTACCTGTGATAGACTTACCTCCTCAGGTATAACGGTCAATACCTCCAACAGAAATGGTAGCTGGTGTACATTGCTGCCAAACCTATCAAAGCAGAATCAGGAATAAATAAGAGAAACACCATGAACAGTGGAAAGTTATTAATGGAGGCTTGTATATTCATTTGAAAAGCATTTTTGCAAAGTTTCAAAGGTATAGATGAACAAATGTGATATCCAGTGAAAGGTCATTAGGAATGCATATTGTGTTAAATAAGAAAGCGGTAAAATTAAACACTGTGAATTTGGTACTATCATTGTACAAGGTACATCACAGTAAAATTAAACACTGTGAATTTGGTACTATCATTGTACAAGGTACATCACAGTAAAATTAAACACTGTGAATTTGGTACTATCATTGTACAAGGTACATCACAGTTAAATTAAACACTGTGAATTTGGTACTATCATTGTACAAGGTACATCACAGTAAAATTAAACACTGTGAATTTGGTACTATCATTGTACAAGGTACATCACAGTTAAATTAAACACTGTGAATTTGTACAATACAACACAGTAAAATTAAACACTGTGAATTTGGTACTATCATTGTACAAGGTACATCACAGTAAAATTAAACACTGTGAATTTGTACAATACAACACAGTAAAATTAAACACTGTGAATTTGGTACTATCATTGTACAAGGTACATCACAGTAAAATTAAACACTGTGAATTTGGTACTATCATTGTACAAGGTACATCACAGTTAAATTAAACACTGTGAATTTGTACAATACAACACAGTAAAATTAAACACTGTGAATTTGGTACTATCATTGTACAAGGTACATCACAGTAAAATTAAACACTGTGAATTTGGTACTATCATTGTACAATACAACACAACACAGTAAAATTAAACACTGTGAATTTGGTACTATCATTGTACAATACAACACAACACAGTAAAATTAAACACTATGAATTTGGTACTATCATTGTACAAGGTACATCACAGTTAAATTAAACACTGTGAATTTGGTACTATCATTGTACAATACAACACAGTAAAATTAAACACTGTGAATTTGGTACTATCATTGTACAAGGTACATCACAGTTAAAATTAAAAATTAAACACTGTGAATTTGGTACTATCATTGTACAAGGTACATCACAGTAAAATTAAACACTGTGAATTTGGTACTATCATTGTACAATACAACACAACACAGTAAAATTAAACACTGTGAATTTGGTACTATCATTGTACAAGGTACATCACAGTTAAATTAAACACTGTGAATTTGGTACTATCATTGTACAATAAAATTAAACAACACATTGTACAATACAACACAGTAAAATTAAACACTGTGAATTTGGTTCTATCATACATCACAGTAAAATTAAACAAATTTGGTACTATCATTGTACAAGGTACATCACAGTAAAATTAAACACTGAATTTGGTACTATCATTGTACAAGGTACATCACCGTAAAATTAAACAATGTGAATTTGGTACTATCATTGTACAATACAACACAGTAAAATTAAACACTGTGAATTTGGTTCTATCATTGTACAAGGTACATCACAGTAAAATTAAACACTGAATTTGGTACTATCATTGTACAAGGTACATCACCGTAAAATTAAACAATGTGAATTTGGTACTATCATTGTACAATACAACACAGTAAAATTAAACACTGTGAATTTGGTTCTATCATTGTACAAGGTACATCACAGTAAAATTAAACACTGAATTTGGTACTATCATTGTACAAGGTACATCACCGTAAAATTAAACAATGTGAATTTGGTACTATCATTGTACAATACAACACAGTAAAATTAAACACTGTGAATTTGGTTCTATCATTGTACAAGGTACATCACAGTAAAATTAAACACTGAATTTGGTACTATCATTGTACAAGGTACATCACCGTAAAATTAAACAATGTGAATTTGGTACTATCATTGTACAATACAACACAGTAAAATTAAACACTGTGAATTTGGTACTATCATTGTACAAGGTACATCACAGTTAAATTAAACACTGTGAATTTGGTACTATCATTGTACAATACAACACAGTAAAATTAAACACTGTGAATTTGGTACTATCATTGTACAAGGTACATCACAGTTAAATTAAACACTGTGAATTTGGTACTATCATTGTACAATACAACACAGTAAAATTAAACACTGTGAATTTGGTACTACCATTGTACAAGGTACATCACAGTTAAATTAAACACTGTGAATTTGGTACTATCATTGTACAAGGTACATCACAGTTAAATTAAACACTGTGAATTTGGTACTATCATTGTACAATACAACACAGTAAAATTAAACACTGTGAATTTGTTACTATCATTGTACTATACAACACAGTAAAATTAAACACTGTGAATTTGGTTCTATCATTGTACAATACAACACAGTAAAATTAAACACTGTGAATTTGGTTCTATCATTGTACAAGGTACATCACAGTAAAGACTGAATTTTATCCTACCTTTGTACAAGTTCTATTGTGGCATCTTTCCAGGTTGCCATTTGTAGCGCCAGGTCTGCTAAGGCAAGGCTAAGCTGAAGCAGATATACAAGTTATTTATAGTGTGCAAGTCGAAATTCTTCAACAGACTTGTTCCTAAATGGAGGACATTCTGGGATAATGAAATATAATGTTATGGATAAATGATAATGAACATGAAAGAAACTTTACCTGACAATGTATACACTCAAACTGTCAGTATTTCAGTCCTGAACACATACTTTCAGTATTCTCATGCACAAAAAAGGTCACCTGCTCATGTGACAGTGTGATTTGTCCAACTATGAATTAAATCTCAATGTGATTTATGCAGATCCAGAGAAATAGGAACAGAGACCGGATTAATTGGTAGTAATTAGGAAATCTATAAATATTCACCAAATTATTACGCCCCCATCCAACCCCTCAGCCCTATTTCTCTGAACTCCAGGCATCTACATATTTATCAAGGTAAGTAATTCACAGTTCAAGTTTTATTATAGCCAACTGCAATAAAGCATATAGGTACAAGTACATTGTATAATTATGTGTTATGTGATGAAATACTGTAAGTATGACGTTACTACAGGTATACAAGTATATTTGCCATCATGAAATAATGACAACAACATAGAAACAATACATAAAAAACACTGTGACATATCAATAAAGTATTATTTAACGAGTTATTGACAGATATTAAATAACTGTTATTATACATTTATACGTATAACTCAATTAATCCCTTCAAATGAAATTCCAATATAATGCTTACTCAGAGAGATTTTTTTAGCAGTAGCATACAACAAATATTTACCCAGTCTGTTTTAAGATTTAACACTTTTACAGGTAAATAATTCTATTATTAAAAACACTTGGACGTCTATCATAGTACTTTTTAGTGCACGTTTTTCTTAAATCAGAATATGCTGGACAAAGTAGTAGAAAATATACTTCGTCTTCAATGTCAATTTTATTACACAGTGTACATACTCTATGCCGTCTTGTATGTTATCACAGCGCCCAGATTCTATGGTAAGATTGTGTTCTTGCATGCGAAATTGACTCAATTTTTTTAATTAAAAATTAAGGGCTTTGTCAGATAGAACTGGGTACAAATGGTATCAACAATCACCATTTGAAAGACCATCAGTAAGACAATGGTTGTGTATATCACTCACTTTTGTGATAATAGTGCACCTATGTGACAATAATTGCTTGTGTACATAACTCACCTGTGTGACAATAATTGCCTGTGTGTCTCCAGATATTTTTCCGGCATGCTCCAGTAAAGAATCTTTTAAATACTATTAAAATAAAGAGAATATTGCTTATAAACAATGCTGATGGAAACTCCATCTTGAGCATCCTTGCTAAACATGGAAAATGACACCAACATAGGGGTACCTGATGATAAAGTGATATAGAAACATCTTCAATTGAAATTTCAAAATGCACTATCTGCAGAACATTAGCCTTTATATAAATATGAAAAGAAGTCTATATTTAGATATAACAAAAGCATCTAAAACAATACAAATAGGGTTGTCCCAGTTACTCACCCCGTGGGAATCCGCAGGCAGCTCATGGAAGGAATACTGAATCTGAAAGTAAAATAACGTAAAACAAATAATGCCCAGCCACTTTTTTTTCTGTCCTGGACTTGGCTTCCCCCTTTGGACTAACCATAATCTGAGAGTCTACTATATCTCTGAGAAATGGGACTCATTAAATCTTTGGAGATGATATCATGCACCATGCACAAGAAATCTCCCCCCACCCCCCCCAAAAAAAAGACTGAATAATTGATTACAAAACTATGTAACAGCATAAAAGGCCTCACCTTAGTTCTCATGGTCTGTGCAGCAAAATAACAAGATTCCAGTGTATGTTGTTGTCTTAGTAACTGGTCTGAAATCTGCCAAGCACATACCTGCAACAAACAATTTTTTTGCACTATTGTGAAAAGGAGCAGGTTGTGGTTTTGTACATGTATTTACTGTTAAATGTTGTCTCTGTTGCTCAGCTGGTGGAACATGCTTATTTAGCTCACCAGGTAGAGCTGTGAATTATTACAATGAGGACCCTGGTTTGATTCTTGGCAAGAAATCAACAAGAATGTGTTTTTCTCTGTTCTTTCACATTGATGCCAAACCAAATCCCACAGGTTGTGGTATCTGGAATCTCGGGTTACAGGGTGTAGCGTAAAAGAAGTCGGTCAGTATGACTTATAGACAATGATGAATATGTTTTTTTTTTCACTCAACTAACCGGATGTGCTTCTTTGACTCAATTGGTAGAGGCATGGGTTATTACATTATACTCTGAGATACTGGTTTGATTCCTGTTGGGGAACTAGAAAGAAATGTGCTCTTAGTCTTTAACACTAGATATAACTACTGTTACATATCATTACAGTACTAAAATTGTAGTAAATCTCTGTGTATTGAAGGAATCATTTATTGTACTTAATCTTTTGGTATAAGAGAGAATTTTGTAGTTTTCAAGTTGTGATATTTTGAAGACAAGATATCTGCTGTTGTGTTATTTGCAGGAACTCTGTGTAGAATTTTGTGACCAATGGTGTCCTTGTGTCTACACAGAGGACAGTGTCAGCCCAGTTTCTGTGACATATTATTACCACCACTGGATGAGTAGTTATACCTGACTGACCTATAATCAAAAGGGCATACAGCATCAAACTTTTTTTCTATTTAAATGTCACTTTTTATGTAGATGTGAAATCAAATAAGTATTTACTATATTTAACTTAATGTCACACAAACAATTTTTTATTCATATGTAGGGATTTGGGGTCAGTGCAATCATTCATAGATCTGTCAAACAACATCTGTGCCATGTGAAGTTTTAGAAACAACTGTAAGGCAACATAACTATAACAAAGTGTTCAACATTTTCAAATATAAAAGATCAATCGACAAAGTCAATTTCTGAAATCATCTCCTTGATCTCATCATTTTTAACAGACAGAAGTAAAAAAAGAAAAACAGTGAATGCAGAGGATTAAGAATATGTTAAATTGCAACTTCAGGCATCCCAGTCCTAAGACCAAAACTATTCAATACATTCATAGATTACCTGCAATACTTTGTTAAATCAGACATGTAACTCTTTGCAGATATGAAGAACTTCAAAACAGTACAAAACAGAAACCATTGTAGTATAAATTTCATGACTACCTAAACACAATGGACAACTAGATGATGCATGGCTACTCAGATAAATAAATGTAAGTATATCAGAACAGGAAGTGAATGTCATAACCCTGACATTTGTTGGTGAGACAATGCCTTCAGATAGGATGAATCACACAGATGGAAAATCTGTAACCGACCAACAAACTAATAAGGAAAGTATTAAAGGATACAGATCACTTTCCAAACAATCCTGTATATAATCTTATTCAGGAAAAGTCAGACAATGCTACATACAATCAGAGACGTATATATCACATATATGTGTTATATATGTCTCTGATACAATTTTATTATGGAAAAATATTCAAACAATGTCATCAACTAGTTTTTAAGGAACAACAGTCATCTGACTATAAAGGCCTATATATAAAAGAGGCAAAATAGGAATACAATAAATTGCTCGACTACACTACAGCTTACGAAGAAGACAATGTTGGTTCATCAAGACATTTTTTACAAACTTAATGATCACTGTCTCTGGACTTAGTAGGCATTGCAAAAGATGAAACAAAGGTATCAAATAATGTATCATATAATCAGGAGTCAGGTGGGAATCTGGAGGTATACATGTTCTGTGTCTCAAAAGTATATTTAATAATAGGATTTAATAGGATAATAGTGAACGCAGGCATTTCTGCCTCTGTATTCACATCAATACAATGTATTATTAATATAAACATAATATTAGACTAGATATAAGATGCTGTATGATTGTACCTCAGTTCAAGATCTTTCCAGAAATCGTCTAGGCGTTTTTCAAAATCATGAACGTTAAGTGATGAAATTACCCATTGAGGGAGACTATTCCAAGTATCAATTATTCTTTGAGTAAAATAATAATTTCTGACATTCAAATGACAATATTTTTTAAATAATCTTTTATTATGTCCACTAGTTTTTCCTTGCGCTGCAGGGTCGAACATTCCCTCCACCAGCTTTGGATCAAATATCCCATTCATGAACTTAAACACGTTTATCATATTTCCATGTAGACGCCTGTATATCAAGGTTGGGAGATTCAAACGGCGTAACCTCTCATTGTAGCTTAAAGTTTTAAATCCTGGTAGTAGTTTTGTCGATCTCCTCTGGATGTTTTCTATCCGTTCGATGGCCGTAATTCTGTGTGGGGACCAAACACTTGCCGCGTACTCTAGGTGCGGTCGTACTAGAGCTTTAAACAAATTCCTGAACATATTTTCGTCCAAATAAACAAATGATCTTCTTATGACACCTATCATTCTATTAGCTTTATTTATTGCTTGTTGGATATGTGTTGTAAAACTTAAATCTTGATCTACCACAACTCCCAGGTCTTTTCCCAATGCAATGGTTTCCAATGTTATGATTATACCTTCATTGTTTGTTATATGATATTGCAATTCTCTTTTTTTATGTTTTGTTGACACAGTCATAACTTGATAGCTTAACATTGATAAAGTAAAACTTAGTAAGTATAACTGGATTAAATAAATGAAAAGTAGTGTAACATATCTTTAAAAAAAAATATGCAAGACATGTTAGACATTGTTTCTAAGGTGACTCAGGGGCAGCAGACGTGCAAACATACACCAGTCAATGTTAGTGAGACAGATGAAGACAGGATGTGTTTGGTAATATATTGTATATAGGAGTCATGCCGTCAAAAACAAGAGCAGGGGAGGGGTGTTGTAGCTGTTTGATATGGAGGGTATAGCCAGCTTTGAAATCATTCATAGTTGTCTGCATTAGTCAGAGGGGAGGGTAAGTTATTCCAGTCCGTGATGGCCTTGGCATGTAAGAGAAATTGAAAAAGTCTTTGGATGTCTGAATTAGACTAAAGCGGTATTACCCATGAGATTGAGAAGTTCAAAATATGCATCTTCTTGCTAGGTTTTAGGCAGTAGATTTTTCCTATTATTGTATTTAATATATGCTTTCCATGTTATATATATATGCTTTGGAGACTGGATTAGAGGACTTTAACTTGTCCTGCACCACATATAAATTTTAAAATCCACATGTTCTACGACCAGAACTTTTCATAAACTTACCGATCGCTGGAGTTCTCCAAGCCAGACCGAAGCTTGCTCTTTACCAGCTTTGTCTGGATTATTATAGAGAGCCTGTAATGCTTGTAAGACGGTTTCAATAGGCGGTTCGCTTTCCATTTTGTATAAATTATCACTTTTGCAGATCTGAATCACTCAGCTTCGCCAGCCGGGTTGTACCGGAAGTGGTCTTATTTCTTTTTTAGAGTTGCGCAGTAAATAGCAAAGTTTTATCGTAAATAAAAAATAATATTAATAAACTTCTACAAATGTAAACTGCCTTACATTTACTTATATAAAGTTCAAATATAAAGAGTATTGTTTTCTTATTCTTTAAGCAACATTCAAGTTATAAAATATTTGGTCAAGGAGTTGATGATAAATTTTAGGCGCGTTCGTACGGAACATCTGTTTGTGTAACACATACGACACAAGCACCGGCTTGGGTAAGTTACTTACATCAGGCATAAATCCTTGCGCGCCTGCAAATATTGATCAATACCTCATGCGACTCATAACTCATCTGAAAGCTTAAATTAAAAAAAAAAAAACAGAAGAGGCGTGCAAAATGCATGGCCCACATGTTCCAATAACGTCATCTCAAAACTCGAAGCCAGAGTTAAACCGCTGTAGAACAATCTAACCGACAACTCAAACTAGGAACTCCAGTCATATCCCTCTCTCCCGACCAACAGTCCCAAACACGACAACATTCATCAAAATCATAGAAATGTACAGAGATCGTGGAGGCCGACTACAGACACTAGGATTTGGACAGCTTATATTATGCCTGATGAAACTCCAAACACTTCAAGCCTTTCCCGAGGCTATAATGCTACTTTCCCATCTTCTCTCGCAGTTTATACGGCTGTATCAATGACAAATCACAACAACACTGAAAGCAACAAGAAAATGCAAACATGTCAACAAAATTATAATACAAACCTAAGTTCAATAAAACTAAGTCAAAATATGAATAAAAAGAAAGATTTACACACAGATTCCTGAAAATGTACAAGGAGAAAAACACAAAGTGTTCCGAAAGAGAAAGCGTATTCTGCTTCATATCATCGACGACACCCGCCATGTTAACTTTAGTGAGTCCAAGTAAGCGATGTCACGTTCTAAACTGAGAAAAACGTATAAAAAATGGAACAACAGGCAAAATAACGAACATAAAACATGTCCAGCTTTATATCGTACAACGGAACCAACAGGCAAACTAACGAGCATCAAACACGTCCAGCTTGATATCGTACAACGGAACCAACAGGCAAACTAACGATTATCAAACACGTCTAGCTTCATATCGTGCAACGGAACCAACAGACAAACTAACGAGCATCAAACACGTCTAGCTTCATATCGTACAACGGAACCAACAGGCAAGCTAACGAGCATCAAACACGTCCAGCTTGATATCGTACAACGGAACCAACAGGCAAGCTAACGAGCATCAAACACGTCTAGCTTCATATCGTGCAACGGAACCAACAGGCAAAATAACGAGCATCAAACACGCCCAGCTTTTTATCGTACAACGGAACCAACAGGCATATGAGCATCAAACACGTCCAGCTTGATATCGTACAACGGAACCAACAGGCAAACTAACGAGCATCAGACACGTCCAGCTTCATATCGTACAACGGAATCAACAGGCAAACTAACGAACATCAAACACGTCCAGCTTCATATCGTACAACGGAACCAACAGGCAAACTAACGAGCATCAAATACGTCCAGCTTCATATCGTACAACGGAACCAACAGGCAAGCTAACGAGCATCAAACACGTCCAACTTCATATCATGAAAGAAATATGATATTTCTCAATGATATCACTTTGGCCACTATAAAACTTGATCTTCTGACCCGTGTCACGAGTTTGTCAGTTGACGACATCTTGCATGAAGTCACTGATCACGGACTTTTTGTTTGAAAATTAAGAACATGGATTGGCGTTTCAACAACCAGGCAAATGGATTACAAGATAGAATTATTGGCTGATATTTATTAATGTAACTCATAGATCTTAATCAGAAAGAACATGTATACGAGTTCAAGGAATTCGATATCTATATATATATATAACCCATATGTGTGTGTGTGTGTGTGTGCGTGCGTGCGTGCGTGCGTGTGTGTGTGTGTGTGTGTGCGTGCGTGCGTGCGTGTGTGCGTGTGTTTGTGTAAAAGCATTGCCACAGCAGAGAAAAAATCAATTTCTAATCACTGCCCTTCTTTTCATTAGTGTTATAGATACCGTGCGATGCGAATCCTAGATCAAGAGTTTTCAGTTGTTAATCTTTAAATAACAGATCATACGCATTCATATAAAAAGATGTGATGGTTTTATTTAACAGACATTGTTGCACTGAACTGTAACACTCTGATTTTTATAATAATCATTGAAGCTGGTTATTTTTTGTTTGCGATTTTGAACAAGGATATTTATGCTACTGCGGAATAAAATTCGAAACAAGTCCGATATGTTATGAGCCGAACAATTACGGACTTGTGACCACTAATCTAAGCTTAGTTGGTTGACGGGTTTTCCGCCTCTACGACTTCTTCCGTGTCCGGTATAATCGTCTCCACGACTCCTTCCGTGTCCGGTATAATCGTGTTCAGGACTCCTTCCGTGTCCTGTATAATTGTCTCCACGACCCTTCCGTGTCCTGTATAATCGTCTCCACGACTCCTTCCATGTCCGTTTTAATCTTCTCCATTGTCTCCACGACTCCTTCCGTGTCTGGTATAATCGTCTCCACGACTCCTTCCGTGTCCTGTATAATCGTCTCTACGGCTTCTTCCGTGTCCGGTATAATTGTCTCAACGACTCCTTCCGTGTCCGGTATAACCGCCTTTACGACTCCTTCCGTATCCGGTATAAACGTCTCCACGATTCCTTCCGTGTCCTTTATAATCGTCTCCACGACTCCTTCCGTGTCTGGTATAAACGTCTCCACGACTCCTTCCGTGTCCAGTATAACGTCTCCACGACTTCTTCGTGTCAGGTATACTCGTCTCCACGACTCCTTCCGTGTCCGGTATACTCGTCTCCACGACTCCTTCCGTGTCCGGTATACTCGTCTCCACGACTCCTTCCGTGTCCGGTATACTCGTCTCCACGACTCCTTCCGTGTCAGGTATACTCGTCTCCACGACTCTTTCCGTGTCCAGTATAATTGTCTCCACGACTCCTTCCGTATCCGGTATAAACGTCTCCACGACTCCTTCCGTGTCCTGTATAATCGTCTCCACGACTCCTTCCGTGTCAGGTATAATCGTCTCCACGACTTCTTCCGTGTTCGGTATAATCGTCTCCACGACTCCTTCCGTGTCTGGTATAAACGTCTCCACAACTCCTTCCGTGTCCGGTGTAATCGTCTCCACGACTCCTTCCGTGTCAGGTATACTCGTCTCCACGACTCTTTCCGTGTCCGGTATAATTGTCTCCACGACTCCTTCCGTGTCCGGTATACTCGTCTCCACGACTCCTTCCGTGTCCGGTATACTCGTCTCCACGACTCCTTCCGTGTCCGGTATACTCGTCTCCACGACTCCTTCCCTGTCCGGTGTAATCGTCTCGCCGATGAACGTCTGTGTCCTGGCGTCGTCAATGTTAATTTGTAGTAAAGACTTCAACAGATACCAAGGCTGCATTCGCCACGGCTGAAACGCATCAGTTGGTCGGGAATTATTCCACTGTGTAACGCCTGCATTAGATAAAGTCAGCTAGATGCGCTTCTATTCAAGATCACTTTTTCTATTTGAAAGGTAGTTTTTAAATCAATGTAGTAATTTATCATGAATTCCCACTGACGAAAGTTTACATACAAGACCACCTTGGCACACGCAATCTAACGCGTTACTCTTCACCATTGTGAATGGCTTTGCCGGTATCGTGGGTATACTTAGCAACCGAATGACGTCAGCAACAAAACCGGAGTGGTGATTGTAATAATATGGTTAGTATTCAGAAAATTGGGAATTTATTTAAAGACGCAGCTTTACATCTATTTGCCAGTTTTACGATCATTCTTGTAATGTTTTAATTATAGCTGTTGTGAACAGGAGTGACAATATCTCTTTCCCACTGCCGAGGAAAAGTGCCCGTAGACAGAGATTTGTTGCTTAGAGATCATGTTTCGAACCGTTTATGAACCAGAATGAACGTGTAAACATCGTGATGAACCAGCATGATAGTGTAAAAATCGTGATGAACCAGCATGAACGTGCAAAAAACGTGATGAACCAGCATGAACGTGTAAAAACGTGATGAACTAGCATAAACGTGTAAAACACGTGATGAACCAGCATGAACGTTTAGAAAACGTAAGGAACCAGCATGAACGTGTAAAAAACGTGATGAACCAGCATGAACGTTTAAAACACGTGAACCAGCATGAACGTGCAAAAAACGTGATGAACCAGCATGAACGTGTAAAAAAACGTGATAAACCAGCATAAACGTGTAAAACACGTGATGAACCAGCATGAACGTGTAAAAAAACGTGATGAACCAATATGAACGTTTAAAACACGTGATGAACCAGCATGAACGTGTAAAAAACGTGATGACACAGCATGAACGTGTAAAAGATTGTGATGAACCAGCATGAACGTGTAAAAAAAACGTGATGAACCAACATGAACGTGTAAAAACGTAATGACATAGCATGAACGTGTAAAAATCGTGATTAACCAGCATGAGCGTGTAAAAAAACGTGATGAACCAACATGAACGTGTAAAAATGTGATGACATAGCATGAACGTGTAAAAAATTGCGATGAACCAGCATAAACATGTAAAAAACGTAGCAATACAATAACAATTGACAACTCGAAAGCAAACAAAGATGGTGTAAAAAGAAAATAAATACGTGTCCTGCATGTAATAACATAAATCACTAAAACTACTGGGAGTTGTGACTAAATAAAGGGATTGGTAGGGATGAATACAGGGAGGGGGAGGGGTTAAGTGGGCTATATGTATATACAGAGTGGGGAGAGCGGTAAATTGGGTTAAATATATGTTGAAATAATCATCAAATTAACAAAGGCTTGTCTGAAAACACTCAAGCTGTTCGTCACGATGTTCCAACTCTTAACCAATCAGATAGAAAATAGATAAGTAGGCCGATACTATTTTCAGATAACTTTATTATCCAAAATGATGGAGGTCTGAAACATACAAAAAGTAACATTGTAAATAAAATCAACTATCTGTTGGTAAGACATAAGTAATAGACTAACAAGTAAATACATAATCCTCTATCCCTCCCCGAGTCATTTATAAGTATTTTAAATGACTGATTTAATGTTTTTGTCCTTGTGGGAAGTATGGATGGAATAAGTCTATTACTGTTCATTGTCACTGAAAATGTGATATGCCTCAACACTGTTATTACATTGTGAGATCAAATTATGTATCAATTAACAGTAAATGTAACATACAAAGAAAATGAAATTAAAATGATAAGGTACTATTTGTACATTAATTAAAAAGTAGAAAAGTAGAATTGTCATTGGGCAGACTACCCTCCAGTTCGGGGATTATTCTGCCCCATTTAATGCTCATAATCACTAAGCCATTTTGGCTCTTGTCGTTGTCGATTAGGACGTCTTGGGGGTAAGGTCAACGGATAGTTGCTCTGGTCTGTTTGTCACGATCCTCCTGGGTGTGACTGGTGTTGCAGGTGGTTAGGCGGGAAAAGGACAAATTGATTGACAGGTTGTCCGTCTCCGTGCACGAGACCACCCCGTGTGGGTATCTTCTCAACGACGAACACCTCCATCATAGATAAGTAGGCCGATACTATTTTCAGATAACTTTATTATCCAAAATGATGGAGGTCTGAAACATACAAAAAGTAACATTGTAAATAAAATCAACTATCTGTTGGTAAGACATAAGTAATAGACTAACAAGTAAATACATAATCCTCTAGAAAAGTCAGTTGAAGAGACATTGCTGTGAACATTATCACACCATCGCCAGCATTGAAAACAATTGAATATTGCTGAAGTTTGCAATAAAAGATAAGAATGAAATAAACACCTCCAATCGATACATTATCAGAGAAGATGACTTTTATTTCAGTTGGGATTTTTTCACCAATTTTACAACAGATCGGACAGCCTCATGAAATTCACGTATAACTGCGATTGAGTCGCCCATATTAATTTTTCGCGTCTCCGATACTATTTGGACACGTGGCTTCCGGACACTAATTTTGGAACGTGACATTACTTCCCGAGATTGGTCATAATTTACATTGCGAGTGTCGTGATAAAGCAGAAGACGCTTACTCTTTTGGAACATTTGGTCTTAGTTTCCGTGTACTTTTTTCAGAAATTTCTCTGTAAATCTTCCCAACCTTCATTTTAAGGCCTCTACCCAAACCGCAAACCATAATTTGGGGCCGTTTCAATTTTGAAATGTTCCTCGTTAAAAAAGTTGGAGCATTCTGAAGGGGAGGTAACTCGCGCAGTGTTTCTGTAGTGACTATAATCGAACGCACCAGAAAATCCTCCCATTACGAATCGAAACTCATGATGTGAGAGGTTCTGTCCTTAAAGAAGACCAGGGTTTTATAAAGCGACATGGATGCAGACGGCCTGCCTCTCGTAGGTCCCGGGGTGGACTACACTAAGGTAGTCATTAACCAGACATTTTAAATCTATACCTTACATCATATTGACAGATTCAGCAGTAAGATTAATTGATCATCCAACAGCAATCTGGGTGTACTAAATGGTATATAGCTTCAGGTTTTAGGTTGATCCTACAAAAAATAACAGGAATCGTATATGAAAAATGATGTGTCTTTGAAGTAGGGTACATTTATATACCCTGTACAACCCAATACTACCGAATACCAGCGTCGATTTACCTAATTAACACAACCCATATCCTTGACGTTATGCTATGTTGACAAACTGCCTCCAAACAAATACGTAAATTAATTCAAATGTGTTCATTCTATAAGATTTACTTTTTAAAATGCTGGTCGATGAAACACCAGAATTTTTCTCAAGAGATCCACAGGTCCGACCTCGAATTCATTTTTCTGTATCGGACAGGTGACTGCCCTTCTGATAACATCACTAAATCATTGAGACGCTTGAGTTGGCTTCCAATGACCCAGAAGTACACATGCAAGTGTTACATGAAATCATCATTTGAATTGGAAAGACATTTTGAAGTTATTGTTTTGATGAAAATAAAAATCCAAATAAATTCACTGTACCAAGTGGTGCATATTTGTGTTTAGGTGTGTGCACCTTTTCTAAAGGGTTAGATCCAAGTTTTTTTTGTTCCTTTTTTTCTTAAATGAGCAATATTTCTTGATTAACTTCTTTCTTGTCACACAAACTGTTTAAATAAAGTTCAACAGTTTCATAAATCAGAATTGAGTGTAGTATTGGGTTGTGTTGAGTAAATCAACATTTGTATAGGGTAGTATTGAGTTGTGTCAGATAAATTAACACTTGTATGGGGCAGTATTCGGTAAATTGATGCACCGCTAAAATATGCCATTAGTAATTTATGCCATTGATACAACGAAGGAGGTATTGCATGCCACAGATAAATGTTAGCGTTATATTCACAGAATAACTCAATTTATTCTTAGGATTATGCTTTTTACATCTTTGTTTGGAATCCAAACATTCTTGATACTAAACTGCATATTCTGGTTATTTGCAAAAAATTGTGAATTTTTAAGGTTGAGTTTGGTCCCACACTAAAAAATGGATATTGTCAATCTTTATTGTTGGTGGTGGGTGGGGGTTTGGTTAGGACTGGGACGGGTCGTATCAGTCTTACTCCTACTGTATGAAAGAAGTATTATATTTTGTTATAAGAATATCTCAAATGAACAATAATCTGTGTTTTGATCTTAATGTGAATAAAGACCTTTTATTTTTAAGACACTTATAGCCATATCTAGTTCACCTTTCTTGCTTGCTATGCAATTTAAAGCCTTGACCACATTTTACACTACAAAAAGACCGACCATGCACATATACCTCCACAGAAAGGATGAGTTTGGAAATCAGTTCATAAATTAGTTGATTCTGTTATTTTATGAAGACATGTATATAAGATAAATAGATAAAAAACAAAATGCAAAAATGTTACAAGATATTGTGTTTTATACGACAACTTGGAAATATTTCATGCAGATAAAACTGTTTCTTTTCTATTTGGAAGGTAAAACCATATCATCTACTTTGTTTGAGTTATCTCCCTTCATCCATACTTTCAAAGTTTCTTATACACTAGTAATATAACTAATACTATCATCATATTATCGATCACCAACAATGTTGTCTTTCTCCAGCCAGGAGAGACTATTTCATCATTATCATTTCTAAGAAAAGGTCCTACTGTATTCAGAATGTAATCATCAGGCATTGCTATGCTCATGAACTAGTGGTTGTTATATATTGGGAAAAGCACATGTGTACAGGACAGTTTAGAGTGTAACATGATGGTCTCCTATGTCCACTTTCGTTCAACACGTCAGTCTACACTGCAAATGGTGAGATTTTGATCTTTTGGCAGGCTTAGAGATAAAGCTTACTTTGAGTGAACTTATTATGAAGGACAATCAAATTTTCACTTCTTCAAAAAATTGATGTTTTTCTCACAAAAATATTTTTAAAAATCTATGATGTTTTGTGACAATCAGCATTCATAGTTTAGTAATTTACTAATGTAATTAGTCTTTTAGGCAAGAATGTCATTGATTAATTTGGATTAAATGTAAAGTTTCATAAAGAAACAAATCTTTAGACTGACCTCTATGGGATATAAGCATTGCTGAAAACCCCACCTTTTGTCAAAAATATCCCTTGGGAAAATAAAATGTCCCTTGGAAAAGAGGAACGACTTTTATATAAATAGAGGGTCTCGGTCCACAAGGATGGGAATTGAAGAGTGGGGCCCAATAGGGGAAATGGAGAAATTCTTTAAAATCTAACTCCTCCCGTAAGAATTATTGGATATTGCCCAAATTTGATCTGAAGCATTCGTAGGTGAACAGGAATCAATTTTGTATAAATGGTGAATCTCAGCCCTCTGGGGCAGGAGGGGTGAAGCCCAACAGGGGAAATAGAGCAATTTCTTTAAGATCCTACTCTTGTGTTCACAACAAATGTTTTCAGTAGTCCAAACAACTTCATTCATGTATATCTTTAACATGTTGCAGGTGGAAGCAATTCATCAGAAGCGAACATTAGCTTTCCTGAACCATTTTGTGAGCCACACTGCCAGCTTTCTCAACCGATTTTCCTGTGTATGTGAAGAGAAACTTGATCACATGTCCAGTCGCCTGCAGCAGCTGGAAATAACTATGAATATTTTAGAAGCGAAGGTAAACTCCTGAATTTAGATTGTTATTCTACATTTGCACCTTCATATCTCAATATCACCACTGTTTGCCTCCTGATTGCTCTCTTGATTTTTTCAATCTCGTACACTTAAAGAACAAAAGTTTTTTTTATTTCACCAGTAACCTAAATATCCCATAAGTAATTATAAAGCCAAGATATGTTTTATATATATTTTGTTTGCCAGTGATGCCAAGCCGTACTCAAAAACACAAAAGATGATCAACATCAAAAGATCATAAACAGTAGTTGAATAGAGTTAATAGATGTCATTATTTGAAATGGGGAGATAATATCATGCTTTGCGTTTTTGTCATTCAATAAAATAATCTGATTTATGTGACACTTACATTTTGCCATTTTAGTAAAATGAAGAATTTGTTGACATGTTGCATCAATCTCCTGCTAAATGAAAACTTATTCAAGATCCTCTATTGCTTTCTTAATGAACAAGATTGGTAATCTGTATGGAAAAGAACAGGGGATAACTGATTCGGAGAAAGAGAGTATTTAAAGAAAAATCCCAGTTGGTGAGGCACTTTAATGCATTTGTTCATATTGGGGAAATAGGTCAAGTTCAGTAAATACTGTGTGTTACCATGGTAGAGTAAATACTGTGTGTTACCATGGTGTAGTAAATACTGTGTGTAACCATGGTACAGTAAATACTGTGTGTTACCATGGTATAGTAAATACTGTGTGTTACCATGGTATAGTAAATACTGTGTGTTACCATGGTATAGTAAATACTTTGTGTTACCATGATGTAGTAAATAATGTGTGTTACCGTGGTAGAGTAAATACTGTGTGTTACCATGGTAAAGTAAATACTGTGTGTTACCATGGTAGAGTAAATACTGTGTGTTACCATGGTGTAGTAAATACTGTGTGTTACCATGGTACAGTAAATACTGTGTGTTACCATGGTACAGTAAATACTGTGTGTTACCATGGTATAGTAAATACTGTGTGTTACCGTGGTATAGTAAATACTGTGTGTTACCGTGGTATAGTAAATACTGTGTGTTACCATGGTATAGTAAATACTGTGTGTTACCATGATGTAGTAAATAATGTGTGTTACCGTGGTAGAGTAAATACTGTGTGTTACCATGGTAAAGTAAATACTGTGTGTTACCATGGTAGAGTAAATACTGTGTGTTACCATGGTGTAGTAAATACTGTGTGTTACCATGGTACAGTAAATAAGTGTTACCATGGTGAAGTAAATACTGTGTGTTACCATGGTAGTATTATCTTATGTTATAGTTGACATCAATACCTGGGCTAGAGAATGTTACAGCCCCATCTAGTGAAGCTACAAGAACAACAGATACTCCACAAACTACCCCGCAATCCAACATTCCTGCTGCCCCGCAAGCTACAGGTGACCAGCAAGGTGTTCCCCAAGTAAGTAAGGCAGTTCTGTAGATTTACAGAGATGATAGATGTCCCACAAACTGCCCCACATTCCCCCAGTCCTACCGCCCCTCAGGCTACAAGTGACCAGCAAGTGTACCCACATTTAATAGGTCAGACCTTCTATCTACAGAGATGATATTTCCTACATATTGTCCCTCTTCTATATATGGTAGTGTCAATGTCAACTCAATTTTATAGAATTGTAGTTACAGTCCTACTGCCCCTCAGGCTACAAGTGACCAGCAAGTGTACCTACATTTAATAGGTCAGACCTTCTATCTACAGAGATGACATTTCCTACATATTGTCCCTCTTCTATATATGGTAGTGTCAATCAACTCAATGTTAAAGAATTGTAGTTACAGTAGAATAAGTTATATTGAATGTTTTGTGGTTACAGCTGTCAGATGTTCTGATTACTACCCATGTAGAATTTGGTTAATATGAGATGTTTTGTGGTAACAGCTGCTGATGGTTGCTGCCCAAGTAGAATTTAGTTAATATGAGATGTTTTGTGGTAACAACTGTCTGATGGTTGCTGCCCAAGTAGAATTTGGTTAATATTAGATGTTTTGTGGTTATAGCAGCTAGATGTTCCTGATGCTGACCCAGTAGAAGAACAGGTAGCAGATAATCCTGTATCAAAGGATCCTCGCTATGCAAAGTATTTTAAGATGCTACAAGTGGTAAGTAGGAAATGTAATTTAAAACTGTGTATATCTACCTGACATTTTACACAATACCCTGTCCTGACAAATGAGGAATGTTGAGGAATAATGGTGGTGATATATATATTTTTCTTTTGACAGGGAGTACCAGAAGGAGCAATTAGGCCTAAAATGAAGATGGATGGACTTGACCCAGACTTTCTAAGGTGTGTTATCAAGCCTGATTCTAGACAGGAATGGGAGTTTATCTCTTTGACACCTTGATCACATGTTTCTATATATATTTCATAGCATTTTTATATTCCCTTCATCTTAAATATGATCTGTATTTTAAAAAAATCCCAATTTCATCAACTTCAAGCCTTAAGATGCTTTACAAAAATTGTAAATTTCATAACACCAGGGTCTCAGATTTGCCTGAGGGAGGGAGTTGATTTTACTGAAGTTTATATAGGAATATTACATTTTTGAGTATTTGTTAATTTATTGCTTGGAAATAGTTAAAACTTTGTTAAAATTATTAGTTTGATGATTTGTACATACTGATCCTAGCTGTCTTAATAGGGCTGACGAGTGGGGCCAAAAGGGATCAAATTGACTTAAATTTCTGATATGCTCAATATCTAGATATGATAGAATGTATTAAATACAGTAAGCCAAAAGAGATCAAATTGACTTAAATTTCAGATATGCTCAATATCTAGATATGATAGAATCTATTAAATACAGTAAAACATGGGATGGCAGATATTGTTATAGTTCAAGTGTTTTGTTACTTTGTTAACAAAATTATTTTCTATGATATAGCTCAGTTGACCACTAAGGCTTTTTCTTTTTTTTTATTGTTTTTTTTTTTGTTAATTTGAAAGTTCCATTCAAAACCATTCACAGCGATGTAATCATAAATTCTATATAAATTCAAGTTTTTTGGATTGCAATTTTATTCCTTTTGTGTCTTATTTTGGTTGTACAGAAAAATGCCTCACAAACTAAAAAAAAAATTTTTTATTTAGCACACCTGATGCCCCAGCGCCACCTATGTCTACCAAGAAAAAGGATGAAAGTGATGATGACTTCAGTGATGAAAGCGAAAGTGATAGTTTCAGTGATTGAAGTGATTGAATATTTACGCTGGATATTGTGATAATCCTGCAAACAATGCAAGCAGTCTTCATCATCCTTGAGTTCATGTCTGTGAAAATCACTGTGAAATCTAAATGATAGAGCATGGAAAAATTGTGAACCATATGTGATAGATTGGCTAATAATGTGCATCACCAGTAATACAGATTGGCTAATAATGTGAATCACCAGTGACACAGATTGGCTCATAATGTGCATCAGCAGTAATACAGATTGGCTAATAATTTGAATTACCAGTGATACAGATTGGCTAATAATGTGAATCACCAGTGATACAGATTGGCGAATAATGTGAATTACCAGTGATGATACAGATTGGGTAATCATGTGAATTACCAGTGATACAGATTGGCTAATAATGTGCGTCACCAGTGATACAGATTGGGTAATCATGTGAATTACCAGTGATACAGATTGGCTAATAATGTGCATCACCAGTGATACAGATTGGCTAATAATGTGAATTACCAGTAATACAGATTGGCTAATAATGTGCATCACCAGCTACACAGATTGGGTAATCATGTGAATCACCAGTGATACAGATTGGCTAATAATTTGAATTACCAATAATACAGATTGGCTAATAATGTGCATCACCAGTGATACAGATTGGCTAATAATGTGAATTACCAGTAATACAGATTGGCTAATAATGTGCATCACCAGCTACACAGATTGGGTAATCATGTGAATCACCAGTGATACAGATTGGCTAATAATTTGAATTACCAGTAATACAGATTTGCTAATAATGTGAATCACCAGTGACACAGATTGGCTAATAATGTGCATCAGCAGTAATACAGATTGGCGAATAATGTGAATTACCAGTAATACAGATTGGCTAATAATGTGCATCACCAGTGTTATATATTGGCGAATAATGTGAAATACCAGTAATACAGATTGGCTAATAATGTGAATCACCAGTGATACAGATTGGCGAATAATGTGAATTACCAGTGATACAGATTAGTCAGTCATGTGAATTATTAGTGATAAAGATTGGCTAATAATGTGAATCACCAGTTATACAGATTAGTCAGTCATGTGAATCACCAGTGATACAGATTAGTCAGTCATGTGAATCACCATTGATACAGATTTGTTAATCATGTAAATCACCAGTGATACAGATTAGTCAGTCATGTGAATCACCAGTGATACAGATTGGCTTATCATGTGAATCACCAGTGATACAGATTTGCTAATCGTGTGAATCACCAGTGACACAGATTAGGCAGTCATGTGAATCACCAGTGATACAGATTAGCTAATCATGTGAATCACCAGTGATACAGATTAGTCAGTCGTGTGAATCACCAGTGATACAGAATGGCTTATCATGTGAATCACCAGTGATACAGATTGGCTTATCATGTGAATCACCAGTGATACAGATTTACTAATCATGTGAATCACCAGTGACACAGATTAGTCAGTCATGTGAATCACCAGTGATACAGATTGGCTTATCATGTGAATCACCAGTGATACAGATTGGCTTATCATGTGAATCACCAGTGATACAGATAAGCTAATCATGTGAATCACCAGTGATACAGATTAGTCAGTCCTGTGAATCACCAGTGACACAGATTAGTCAGTCATGTGAATCACCAGTGATACAGATTGGCTAATAATGTGAATCACCAGTGATACAGATTGGCTTATCATGTGAATCACCAGTGATACAGATTGGCTTATCATGTGAATCACCAGTGACACAGATTAGTCAGTCATGTGAATCACCAGTGATACAGATAAGCTAATAATGTGAATCACCAGTGATACAGATTAGTCAGTCGTGTGAATCACCAGTGATACAGAATGGCTTATTATGTGAATCACCAGTGATACAGATTGGCTAATCATGTGAATCACCAGTGATACAGATTGGCTTATCATGTGAATCACCAGTGATACAGATTAGTCAGTCTTGTGAATCACCAGTGATACAGATAAGCTAATCATGTGAATCACCAGTGATGAAGATTAGTCAGTCATGTGAATCACCAGTGATACAGATAAGCTAATAATGTGAATCACCAGTGATACAGATTAGCTAATCATGTGAATCACCAGTGATACAGATTAGCTAATCATGTGAATCACCAGTGATACAGATTATTCAGTTGTGTCAGTGATATATGCTACAGTCATTTAGTGCAATATGTAAGTTGGTATCAAGACGTTTGATGGATGTGTATTAAATTCATCTAAACAAAGCTTAAGAAGCAGATCACAGGTTAAATTAATTTGTATATTTTGAAAAATATGTAAATGTACATTTTAAATAAAACCTGAAGTTGTTAAATATGGTTATACATATTATTTGGAAACATGACATTGCTTATATTGATTCACCAGGATCAAAAGGCTGATGTCATCAATAAAGCAGTTTATTTTCCTTTTCCACCCCTACCACCAATCGAAGTGGGGAGGGAGCGGCTTAGGTTTTGCTCTGTTTCTTATTAAGTCGCCCTAAGCAAGTCGGAAGGACTTAATGTTCTGCTTTGTTATTATCATTATATACAAATTTAATGGTTTATCTGAAATCTTCCCAATGATTGTTAAATATTGAGAAAAAAAATACTCCTTAACCGATTAACCGATTAACTGTTGTTTTAATCTTTTTGCGTTTGTGAAATACCAATACTTGTTTTGTAATTAATCAAATGGCATTGTGTACATATTTATGATATGTCTCCTACCCTTCCGGTTTCAAGGTTTATGTAAATCAGTCCCGAATACTGTTTTTTTTCAGGTCTGAGTTCACCAGTATATTTGTACAGAAGCATCTGTAACGCCATAAAATAAACTATTTAGATATTCATTTAGAGTATGTACAGGTCATATTGATTTTGATCAAACTCAACTCATCATCAGCAATAAAAGTTTATAAAACGTTTACTTAACGTTTGTTAGAGTGATGTTGACCAAACGAGAGACTGGAAATGTCACTAAGTGATGGCATCAGGTACTCCCCCTACTTTCTTCAGCTTTGATGCCGACGTCCACGCTTGGCTATTGATACATTCTGTGGAACTAGTCCTCACCACTCTGAGACAGCTGACCAAACCTCATACGTTGTCCAGTTAAAGGATGCAGTATGCCTACCAAATTGCTGTAATGAGGCGTCAAAAGGTCGCTTCCTGGACCAAGAAACGATATGACCGTTCTGTTCGTTATTCACGACTTGATATAGGTGACCGAGTCCTGGTAAGGAAGGTAAGCTCAAACTGGCTGATAAATGGGAAGAGGAATATTGTTCAGTCATAAATAGTCCTAACAATGATATCCCAGTGTATGAGCAGAGGTAGGAATCAGGAAAGAGGATGTTGCAAACCATTTACCTAAATATAATTCTTCTATTCAATACCCATAGAGGTTCCCATTGAAGGTGCTCACCGCAAAGTGAAATTGACTCTGCTTAAGTCTGTGCATATAGAATCGTGGAAGTCAACAGACTCAGACAGTGGCATTATCTCTGGATAGGATGGGTGAATGGGCATATGTACAGCGGTTTAAACGTGTTGTGTTAAGGAAATAGGCATTTAAAAAGTAGCCACCGTAATACCATTTTGACAGTTCCTAAATGTTAATACCTATGGTATGTGCCTTATGTAGTGTACTGATAAGGAGGGATCTTTCCAACCGCCCTTGGACACCTGATAAAATTCTTCATTACTTTTATATTCAGCGAGTGTGATACTGCTTGTTTTCCTCTTCTGCATTATCCAGCGTACTTCGCAGTTGTCCTTATTATCTTCAAATGATTGCTTCTGCTGCTGTTGTTGTGAAGTGGAAAAACTCTTCTGAATTCCTGTTAAAAAAGAGAATACTATAAGAAAAATATGAATTATAACTTTACGGTGTTAACTATTGTTATTGTTTCAATATAATTCATCCTTTATGTTTTGAAGTTGAAATGTCGTTTAAAAGATTTACTGGTAGAATGTTTTCTCACTCTTTACAAATTTTCATCGTATTTATGATATTGCTTAGACAGGAGGAATTCAAGTAAAATGCTTTTTATATCAAGTAAGTTGGATTTCAATTGGTGTGTTTTCGAATGCTGTAATACGCTTGATGCATTTTCAAGTGTTGTAATACGATTGGTGCTTTTTCAGCTCTTGTACGCCAAAAAGACAAATTTATAGCTTATCATTCTTCGGTATTACAAGCATTTAAGTTGCCGATTAATAATAAGGATACGGACATTCTCCTTTTATACTGTAACAAACTTCACAAGAACCATATAAACACCGTTTTTATAGCTGGCTCGTCTAACTGTTCAATCAAGCCTTTGTCTAAACTACTAACCTCCATTATAAGTGCTATCAAATCTAGATTATAGTCTTATTGTGATACTTTTTACTCAAGAAATGGAATTTATAGTATGTGGATTTTGAACTCCAAAGAGCTTCTGACCAATTTTTAACACCCTCTTTTTAAAGTATTTTTTTTCTATAAGAACATTTGATTTTTCCACTCTGTACACCACCGTACCCCATACTTCTTCGTTTTCTTGATACGAGAGTTTTCTTCACAAAGAAAATTGAACGGCGGTTTAAATATATGGTTGTGAACAATGCTGAAGCGTTTTTCGTACAATTTACGTCCAAATCAAAGAAGAAATATACGGAGGATGAAATCATAAAAATGATCGAGTTTTTGGTTGACAACATCTTCGTCGAATTGTGTGGTAAGATCTTCTAACAAACTATAGACAAACCTTTGGGAACAAACTGCGCCCCACTGTTGATTAAGCTTATCAAAAAATCATTTAAGTTCACTTTCAAATATATATTGATAACGTCTTATCTTTTAAAAACAAATTGACTAGGTCCATCGCATATATCCACCAGAACTGTAAATCAAAGATACGACATACTCTCCCATCAAGTTGTATGATGAACATGATGCTTTCAATTTCTGTATTGTGAATTTTTCATTTCAGGATAGCAATGTCCCTGCTTATCCAACCTGTGGAATTTACATATCACAGTTGATTCCCATTATCACAATTTTCGTGCAAGAAGTCGTCTACTGACTGAAAAATCTGAACACAAGGGTACAAAAGATGCAGGTTGATGAAAATTACGTTACACAGACTTAACAGAATTTTAAGAGTAGACATGTTCCTTTACATTGTTATTAAATTTTGAAAAAATTCCCAAAACATCATATATTATTGATTGCATAATTTAATCGTGCGTTTTTTGTTGTTGAGTATATGGATGCCGTCAATTAAAACACAATAATAATGGTTGGGTTTATTAAACAATGATAAATATGTTAATCCAATAACAATTATGGATGATAAATTGAGTAATATTTAAAGACGTGCTCAATTAAACAAGTATCATTATGGATGTGGTTGCTTCAGTGAGGGTGATTCCGGATGTGGTAAATAAAACATGATAGATATGGATGAGGTCAGCTTCAGAACGATAAGTATGGATGTTGTGAATTATATAATGGTTAGAATTAATGTTGTAACTGAACTAGACTTTCTAGAATAATGACTAAATATGTACACGAACCAAATAGAATAATAGCAAATTATTTCCCATAAGGCTATTATTTTGTCAAACAATTTTAAAATTGTCAAAAATCTCGTAGTGGATGTACCCTTTTGTAGTGATAAGTGTTAGAGCAGAAAAAAAACATATACATTTTTTAAACAAAATTCCCATAAAAACGTTTATTGCAATATATGAATACTGTCTTTCCGAAATCAAATGAATACTAATCATCTATAACTTGGGATGATAAATTATCACAATTAGATGTCGAAAATATGAATAGGTACTTGTAATGTAGAAATAGATCAACGTATTGATAAATTTGTACCCTCAAAGAATGTATCGGTAAGGCCCAATAAATCCTTGGTTTAATAATGTAACTGTACTCAAATTAGGAGAAGGAATACACTACATAAGAAAGGGGAAAAAATAGTTCGGGAAATCTAGACGTTCCAGGTTTGAGCTAGTTTCACTGATTAGGAAGGCAAAGGAACTCTACTTCACAAATGAACACCTCCGTCCCTAAAGCAATGGTTGAAAAATGTTAAATGTGTCATAACAATGCATAATACGAAAACTGAAAAGTTCCTTTTGGAAGTGAAAGGCAATATTGTAACAAAGACTGGCCAGAAGTATTAAATAATTACTTCTATCTCAACTGCAAATAGATACTTACTGATTTCCATAATTTGCGTTTTGTCATTTTCTTGTTACAGAACATGATATAAAAGATCATCTTCTGTTGATAGATACTAGCGAATCACCAGATTCTGACAATATATAAACGACTCTTTAGCTAAACCACAACTGCTATTATTCGTTTAATCTGTAGAAACGAGTTACCTCCCCTATACCTGGTACAGAACCAATGTTGTTCCCATATATAACGGAAAAGATCAAATGAATTATCCTTCTAATCACATACCTATTTATGTCATTGGTAATTCCCATTGTTTAATTGTTTAATTAACCGCATCCATAATTATCATTGCTTTAATTATCATGTTCACAATGATGTTTTATTTACCGTGATTTATCTAACGTCCACTTTTGATAGTGATGTAGTCTTCACGTATTACTGCTAGCTCTTGATTCACCCCTGTGTGTACAACATACAACAATCGCAACAACGTTTTATTACTGACTAGTTTTTCTACACTCAATAGTCTGTGCTCCGTCGTCCTTCTATTCTTTCCTTCGTTTAAAATGTTTCCAGTGAATCTGTATCAAACGTTTATATGAGAGTTCCTCCTTGCCTGTTGCCCTTAATCATTGGACTGATTGGATAAACTAGGCATCTCAATGATGGTTATCTTACCTTTCATACTTTGAAGCAGAAGAAGGCTATTTTACAATCATGCGAAAACCTTCATTGTCGATAGTTAGCCACCTTTCATTCTGACAGGTAATTGGTCTATTTCCGAAATATTATGTAGACACCCTTTCCCTCTGAAACGAACTTGTATCTTGTCCTGTAAATTATGCCTGCTAGAGGATCAGCAAGGACTTCCTTGTCTTCAGCACCACCACGTGGTGGAGCTCGGAGCAGGGTTAGTGACTTTGATGTTGAACCTAAGTCTATCGTCGAACGTCTGGACGAAATCAACGACGTACTCAGTACTCTCATTACTAGAGACTATATGGACAGAAAAGTTGCTGGTTTACGGAATGACATTAGGAACGAGAATAAGGAACTTATTGACCGATTGGAAAGAAGGATTTTCGTACTAGAGTCGGAGAATGAGAAGCTTCGGTCTACCGTCAGAAAACTTGAACAACAGTTGTCCGAGCAGAGTGACTACCAGAGACTTTCATGTAAAGCTCAACGACTTAGAGCAGCACGGAAGGAAAAATTCCCTGAGAATAGCTGGACTTGATGATACTGATGTGAAGGAAAGTGCTGAAGAGTGTGTTGGGAAGATAGTTTCGTTTGTGAACGACAAGTTGAAGATCCCATTACGTAGTGAGGACATTGACGTAGCTCACCGACTTGGGAAATTTTCTAAGGAAATTGATTGTGATTGTGAAGTTTGTGAGGAGACGGTAGAGACATCAGATAATTAAATCTAGACGGACACTTAAGGGTACCAAATTCTTAGTGTTTGAAGACTTAACCAGACTCAACCAACAGAAGCTTAAGGCGGTTACTCATTAGACTGTGTGAAAAACTCCTACAGCCTGGATGGAAAACTTTTTATAATTTTGAACAATGGGACTAAACGAAGGATTTTCCTTGACACAGATCTCTCGGAAGACAACTCGATTTGCGACAAAAACTTTGGCCATGTGAAAGACAAGTGATAATCTCGATCGGTTGTGAACTGAAGGCAGTGGACTGCCGCTAGAGACTAAGTCTCTAGTAACCGATATACATGTCTTTATACTCTCGTCTCCTTCCAATCTTTCTGCTTACATTTCCTATAACTAAAATACTTTTGTTATAGCCTTATTCTTCCATTTGTAGGATGTATCTTTTATCAGAAGTCTCTGATTTTTTTGTAGTTCGCCTTCCGACTCCTATATGTTGTTATTGTTAACTGCCGGTCAGTATTATCACTTCCGCCTCTATGCCGTGCGTGGCGTGGACAGTATCACGTCAAGACATTTTGACCTTTAGAGATGATTTTAACTTCGTATCTTCTTCCTTTCCTTTCAGCCTTCTTCAGAGGCACTTCAACACAGATTATACGATACAACGATACTGATATCACATGAATGACATAACTATACTATCTGCGAACTGTCAAGGTCTTGGCGATAAGGTAAAGAGGAAAGATGTGTTTTCGTATTTGAAAGATAAAAGACACAATATGTATTGTCTCCAGGACACCCATTTTACTGACAAACAGGAACAAATAATAAGAAACGAGTGGGGATATTATTGTTATTTCTGCTCTTACAATTCAAATTCAAGAGGTGTTGCTATTTTATTGAATAACAATTTTGAAGCTAAGGTGCACAGAGAGAAAAAAGATATAATGGGTAATTTGTAGCACTTGATATAGATATCGAGGGGACCAGACTAACTCTTATAACTCTTTATGGCCCAAACCAGGATACTCCCGCTTTTTTTTCTCAAATCTCTGACGTTGTTGAAAGTTTTGGAAATAATAATGTAATACTTTGCGGAGACTTCAATCTAGTTTTGAATCCAGCCTTAGACTATGATGATAATTATAGACATATTAATAATGCTGCCGCTAGAGATAAAATGTTGGAAATTATTGAATATAATGATCTTATTGATATTTATAGAGAACACCATCCAGACTCTAGACGCTATACCTGGCGAAGAGTTAACCCTGTTAAACAAGCAAGACTGGACTTTTTTCTAGTTTCAGAATCTCTGCTCCCCAATATAAACAGTTCTAGAATTGAACCAAGATATAGATCCGATCATTCCGCTCCACTTATAACTTTAACTTTTAATGAATTTAAGAGAGGGAAGGGCCTGTGGAAACTTAATAATTCTTTATTATATGACCCTGATTACCTTGATGTTGTTAAAAAATGTATTGAAGAAGTTAAAGCAAGCTACTGTCTACCTGTATATAATATCAACTCTATAAATGACATCTCTGATAGTGACATACAATTTCTTATAAATGATCATTTGTTCTTAGAAACTTTGCTGATGGAAATTAGAGGTAGGTATATTTCTTATGCTTCTTATAAGAAGAAACAAAGCAGTCTTAGAGAAGAAGAACTTAAGTTTACAATTTCACGTATAGAATCTGAGGAAAATCCAGATCAGGAAAAGCTATATAGGGAAAAGAAGGCATTAGAGTCCATTCGTTTGAAAAACAATCAGGGGAAACATGATTAGAGCTAAAGCAAAATGGATAGAGGAAGGAGAAAAACCTACATCATACTTTTTGAATTTAGAAAATAGAAATTTCACCTCCAAATAATCCCCAAAATTCAGAAAGAAAATATTTTTATTTCAAAGCAGGAAGATATTTTATCTCAGGTGAGATCATTTCATGAACATTTATACAAGTTCAGAAAGGTAACTAGTGTTGATTTAGATGTTCATCTGAAAGACTGTTGTATTAAAAAATTAAGTAGTTCTGAATCTGATAGTCTTGAAGGTCACATAACTTTTAATGAGGCAGGAAGAACTCTAAAGGACATGAAAAATAACAAGAGTCCAGGGTCGGATGGTTTTACTGCAGAATTCTTTAAAGTTTTTTGGAAATGTTTAGGGATCTTTGTTGTACGTTCTATTAATTATAGCTTTTTAATTGGTCAGTTTTCAGTTTCTCAAAGACATGCTGTAATTACTTGCATACCAAAGGGAGATAAACCTCGTCATTTTCTAAAAAACTGGAGACCTATTTCACTCTTAAATGTAACCTATAAAATAGCTTCTGGGGCAATTACACGTAGGATTAAAACAGTGTTAGGGAATATTATTAGTGAGGATCAAACAGGTTTTTTTATCGGGGAGATATATCGGTGAAAATATTCGTACAGTGTATGATATCATGCAGTATGCAGAGGAACATAATATTCCAGGTATGTTAATGTTCATTGATTTTGAAAAAGCTTTTGATTCGGTTTCTTGGAATTTCATAGATAAAGTTATGGGGTATTTCAATTTTGGTAACGATATAAGGAAATGGGTAAACACTTTTCATACTAATGTGAGTGCTTGTATTAACCAAGGTGGTAATATTTCTAAACAAATAAGCATCCAGCGCGGATGCCGTCAAGGGGACCCTATTGCCCCCTATATCTTTATTCTCTGTGCAGAAGTTTTAGCAGCAAGGATAAAAAGCAATTGGTATATAAGGGGAATGAATATTGAGAATACAGCAGTCTTAAATGTTCAGTATGCAGATGACACAGGGCTGATATTAGACGGGTCAGAGGGATCTTTGAGAGAGCCTATAAGTGAGTTAAATAACTATGCAGCTATATCTGGTCTCAATATTAATACGAGTAAATCACAAGTAGTTTGGATAGGGAGTAGGAGATTTAGTGATACAACATATTTATCAGAACTTAAAGTGTACCCTGAGAGTAATTTTATATTTAGATATAATGTTAAGAATGCCGTAAAAATAATAATAATGAAAACCCCGTCAAAATCCGTCGCCCCAGTGTCGAGTTATTAAAGCTCAAAGTTGTCGATTTTCACCTGTTCGCCCAGACCTAATCAGCCGAATCGTCATTTCCGCGGAATCGAGGCTCTTCTACTCGTGACGTCATAAGTTCAACAGAAATGGCAGTCAACATGACTGACAGTGACAACGACACCGCAACCGAGAGCGATTTGAGCATGAGTTTTGAGGAGTCTGATTATGGTGTGAATGATAAGTCTGAAGACGGAATCCAGCCCTACCGATTTGAACGGGAATTACAAGACGATGTATCCAGTGACGAGGAAAATGACCCTTCGAAAAGTGACGATCGCTTGGGCAACATAGATTGGCACGTACTTCACTGGGTCTCACCAGTAGTCGTGAAAGTAGTCGAACAGTGAATCGTCGTTTCAAAGAAACAAAATAAAATTGAGTGTGGTTTTGGACTAATTTTACTATCTTCAAGTCTCGATCAACAATTTCTGACGTCGGGAAATCGCGTTTGTGCAAGACTATGCATACATTCACGAGGTGTCGGGAATTTTCTTACCGAAGAAGTTTCGTCCGAGGGGAATTTTTCTTTCCCGGGAATTTTCGTAGCACTATGGATATATATAGATAGGGTGTCAACAACCAATTATAACACCCTCCGCTGTGTTGATAATAAAAATTTTATGTTTTAGAAGTTTAAACAATTATTTGACTGGTTTTTACCCTAGCACTGGTACGCGTCTGTTGTTAGCCGACAGGCGTGTCGCCTCACAGGTGTCACAATTGTTTTTTCCAGCCACAGAGGTGCTAATTACCTAACCTGGCACAGGTGTGATGATGAGTTTAGATGGCATCTCTACACTGTGAACTGTGTTTTCAAATCAAGATTGGTGATCTTATTGTTATTTTTACGATCGCAAAATTAATAACTAAACAACATCGTCTGCTGGAAGATCTAAAAACCAAATACACCTTATACAAACAACATACACACATAACCTATTCTATAAATTCTAATAATTCTATTCTATCCTATATAATAGTAGTATGAAAATTCTCGGAGTGAAAATTCCCGTGACCCATTCACGACTAGGCCTTCTCCGAGTATTAGGCGTTCACGATTACGAAGGAATAATATTCTTATGACCGCCCAAGTCATAGGCTAGCCTATCAATTTAAAATGTTTAGTTGTAGAATTAATAACAAAATATCAACCTAACAAATATACTTTTACTTAATCAACAATCACTTTTATTTATCGACGTCATGCATCGAAACCCCATCCGTGTTAGTGTTAGGACAACCATACACACCCCTTCCCTCCTCGATAGGAAGCCATTTTAGCGGATTTAAGCGCTAATTCACCGACCCCTCGTTCACTACCTTAGATATTGCGAAGATGTGAAGTACTTTCACGTAAATAAACAAAGAAATTACCACGGAAAATCCCAAAATAGATCACAATCACATGTAGTACAGTAAAGACAATATGGCTGCATCAACAAAAGCGTTGAACTTATGACGTCACAGGTTTGGGTGCCCGAAAACGAGGTCAACGCCTCTCAGCCAAAGGTGTGTTTTTCAGAAAAGTCGCAATTTCTCAGTAACGGAACATTCCACGGCATTCGCGTTTTCGGCATAGTGTATTTTATGTGCAGAACTATTTTTCAAGGTCAACATAGCTGACCTCTCAGGGTACACTTTAATCTGCAGTGGGGTAAACATAAGTTCTCATTTTTAGGTGTAGACTTTTCCGTAGATCTGAGTGAAATTCCAAAAATGAACTTCGATAAAAAAAAACTTGTTAAACTTAAAGCCCTAATTAAAACATGGAGTAGACGGTATCTGACACCAATTGGTAAGGTAAATATTATAAAAATCCTTGTTAATTTCACAATTGAATTACCTGTTTATCACTCTACCTAATCCACCAGTCAAATGTATCACTCAATTAAACTCATTGCTTTTTTTAATTTTTATGGAATGGTAAATGTCACAGGATTAACAAAGAAGTTGTCATACAAAATTATATTCATGGAGGACTTAGGATGGTTGATGTGCATGCATTTATCAATTCTCTCAAGTTAGGCTGGATAAGGAGAACTTTTTATTCCCGTGGGAAATGGGCTCAAATTTTGAAATCAATGATTGACATTCAAAAACTTTACAACTGTGGAAATGAGTATATTCTCTTCTGTGCATCCAACTGCCTTAACTTCTTCTGGCAAGATGTCTTCAAAGCTTGGGACACACTTAACAGTTCTAATTGTACAAGAGCATATTATAGACAAGAATCAGTCTTAAAAACACCATTATGGTATAATAAAGACATCATGATTAATAATAAGCATGTTTTTTACTCCAACTGGTTTAAGGCCGGTGTTTTTACAGTCAATGATTTATTAAAAAATGTAGATGACATGATTTTCCTCTCTCTCCAAGAGTTTTCTCGCATCTTTCAAATAAATACCAATTTTCTTCAATACCATGGTTTGATACGTGCAGTTAAACAATGTCTTAGAACTAAAGATGCTGTTTTCGAAACTACATCTTTGCCTGCCATTCCACTCCTCTTGGAAATTTTCTTTAAAAATAAAAAACGGTCAAAAGACTTCTATAACTGTATCATCCCAACAGCACCACAACCAACTGGAATTAGAAAATGGGATCAGGAATTCAACATTAATAGTGAAAAATGGAAAAGGATATGTGAACTACCTTTCTTAATCACAAACAATTCTAAACTGCAATGGTTTCAGGCTAGAATTTTACATCATATTTTGGCAACAAACACTTTTCTATATAAAATAAAGTTAGTTGTTAGTCCATTCTGTACATTATGTAACTTTGAACATGAGACTTGTACACTGTCTATGGGAATGTCAAGAGGTTCAGACTCTACTCCAGCGATTTGAAACTTTATTAGATGTCTTGCATATTCCATTTTCTTATAACAGAATCTTTCCTCTTTGGATTATTATCACAAAATTGTAACCATATTGATAATGAAATACTGCTCGTTATCAAGTATTATATTTATAAAACTCGATGTCTTAGCAATTCTCTATACCTTAATACACTAGTCAACACTATTAAGGATCATCACAAAAATACATTTATAATAACAAAAATGAACACACTAAACAACAGTTTGCGACTGGCTGGAGAAAATGGAAACCTATTCTAGAATTTTAATATCAGTTTGTTTTAATAAAAAAATTTCATATTTTCATTTATGTCTATATAACTATAGTTGTGCTGTTGTGATGTATTAATAAGATTTGGTATTTGTATATGCTTATATTTGTATAACTTTTTGCCAAGACCTTGACATTACTCTGCACTTGCTGTGCAAAACTAATGCTGTTTGCATCTCTGTGCAAAACTGAAATCTCTCTCTCTCTCTCTCTCTCTCTCTCTCTCTCTCTCTCTCTCTCTCTCTCTCTCTCTCTCTCTCTCTGTCATATTCATTTCTGTCTTTCTTCTTTGGTGCGAGTGTGTGTGGTAGATATATGTGGATGATGATATATATTTCTATATGTACAGTATGAGTAATACTATGTGTATGTGCATGTATGATGATAATGTATACAGGTACATTTTGTATATTAGAAGCAATGATGATAACATGATGATGATGATGATGATGATGCGTTTGAGGATGATATACATGTATAATGATGCATTACACAAAGATGATGGTGATGATATACATGTATAATGAAGCACTATATGTATGATGATGTATGTGCATATATGTATGTATGATGATATGTATGTATGATGATGTAATACATGTTTAACGAAGAACTTCATGTATGTGTATCTATGTATGATGATGATGGTGATGATGATACATGTATGTATGATGATAATGATATACATGTATGTATATATATGAATGATGAAGTAGGTGCATCTATATAATGTATGAATGATGATGATGTAAGTCATGTATGGATGATGATAATGATGTATGTGCATGTATGGATGATGACGACGACGACGATGACGGTGATGATGTATGTGCATGTATGGATGATGATGATGATGTATGTGCATGTATGGATGATGACGACGACGACGATGACGGTGATGATGTATGTGCATGTATGGATGATGATGATGTATGTGCATGTATGGATGATGATGATGATGATGTATGTGCATGTATGGATGATGATGATGATGATGATGATGATGATGATGATGATGATGATGATGATGATGATGATTATGATGATGATGATGTATGTACATGTATGAATGATGATGTATGTGCATGTATATGGATGATGATGATGATGATGATGATGATGATGATGATGATGATGATGATTCCACATGTGTGAATGTGTGTATGGTGGTTGATTTGTATATGTATAAAATTTTTTTTGAAAAATAAAAAATTACAAAAAAAAAAAAAAAAAAACAGACGCGGCCCTTTTACGAACTGTAGGCTGTCGTTACTACTGCGTCTCAGAGAACAAAGTATGTACATTATTCCAATTCCATTTATATGTTTCAATCTGTGCCTATATGTTGAGACATACTGGATTAGAGGGTCAATCACTTTCGGCCGTCTTAATATTTTTGAGAAGTTCTAAGTGAAAAGTTCACACTGGTACAGTAGTTGCGATTTTTGATAATGAGACATATTCAAAACAAAAATTGAACAACAGACAACCATGATTTTAGTTGACAGTAGAAGTAAGTTTTCCTTTATTTTTTCTAAAGAATTATCGGAACAATCTGTCTAAGCATTTTTATCTATGCTGTATCAAGACTAATTCATACAATGTGTCTGGCCGACAGTGATCATGGATTTTGACAGTCAAATATTATAGTGTCGCTGTCTATCTCTCCGAAAGTTCAAGATAAACGTTTATGTTTAGTTGTGCCTTTTCAAGTTTGAGAGTTGATAGAAAGGGAAAATGTCCCTTAAAAAAGAAAAATAATTTTCTGTTATTTGACGTTTAGATCAACCTCGGGACTGAGTAAAAGTGCTATGAGATACATTTTGTGGCAGTCTATAATTTTAAAAGAAACATTGTTACTCAGTATTTGTCGGCAAATTCCTATCAGAAAATTATCAATGACCAAATTAATATCTTTCGGTTTTGAATACAAAATACTTATATGAAACATGCTGTTCTGATACTTTATACTCCAGAAGTGAATTTAATTTGTCTAAATTTTGAAGACATCTAAGGAGCTTTTGATCGATAACAACAAACCAAATATCAACATGTTACCAGAATAAATCCAAACCAATATTTTGATAAAACTTTTTGAAAAATATGAACAAGATAAAGGTATACACAGAGACTCCTAACAAAATGGTGTAAGAAGACCTTGTGTTCCGGAAGAGTAAGCGTCTTTTGCTTCATCGCCATGTAACTATTGGTCAAAGAAAGAAATGTCATGTTCCCAAATGAGAACGGAACCAACAGGTGGTTAATCCGCATTTGAAAAAAGTTATTTTGGTAATAAAGCGATATCACGGTAAAACGATTTTATTTAACTGATTTATAATTGAGGGGGGTTCTATTCCATGAACGAGTACTGGTGATAAGATTAAATGGTAGTGAACTTTATGAGTGTAACGATCGCATACTGAAACAGGACAGTAATATGATACGCCTTTAGTGACTATGTATACTTTGTTTGGGTCTATCATTTACCGTTGCGTTTATCGATTTTTGAATATTTTCGCGTCAATGGAAAGTATGCGAATGTGAGAGCGTGCGAGAAAGAAAATGGGACTAGACGAGAACGATCCAGTCGAAGATCGTCGTGTACGTCATTTGACTCACCTCACCATCAAATTCCACCCGGAAACAGACGCATATATACCCGAGAAACCATCATTGTAGTTATTTGACTGGTAACTATATATTGTTATATATGGTAATATGTGTGCCTGTATACATAGCAACCAAATATACATGTTTAGTTCATGTATGCATACATCCACAAGACAGTATTCGAATGTGAATGTAATGCTTCCTAAGAAAACACAATTGTTTTTACGCATTCGTAGACATTCGGAGGCGTTTCGTTTGCATCCAGGCACACCAGTGCTAGCCCTTCTGTGGATAGGATGTTGATCCATCTATTCACAGTTATCAAGTTACCTGCGGAGCCAGATGTCTTGCATCCAGGCACACCAGTGCTAGCCCTTCTGTGGAGAGGATGTTGATCCATCTATTCACAGTTATCAAGTTACCTGCGGAGCCAGATGTCTTGCATCCAGGCACACCAGTGCTAGCCCTTCTGTGGAGAGGATGTTGATCCATCTATTCACAGTTATCAGGTTACCTGCGGAGCCAGATGTCTTGCATCCAGGCACACCAGTGCTAGCCCTTCTGTGGATAGGATGTTGATCCATCTATTCACAGTTATCAGGTTACCTGCGGAGCCAGATGTCTTGCATCCAGGCACACCAGTGCTAGCCCTTCTGTGGATAGGATGTTGATCCATCTATTCACAGTTATCAAGTTACCTGCGGAGCCAGATGTCTTGCATCCCGGCACACCAGTGCTAGCCCTTCTGTGGAGAGGATGTTGATCCATCTATTCACAGTTATCAGGTTACCTGCGGAGCCAGATGTCTTGCATCCCGGCACACCAGTGCTAGCTCTTCTGTGGAGAGGATGTTGATCCATCTATTCACAGTTATCAAGTTACCTGCGGAGCCAGATGTCTTGCATCCAGGCACACCAGTGCTAGCCCTTCTGTGGATAGGATGTTGATCCATCTATTCACAGTTGTCAGGTTACCTGCGGAGCCAGATGTCTTGCATCCAGGCACACCAGTGCTAGCCCTTCTGTGGATAGGATGTTGATCCATCTATTCACAGTTATCAGGTTACCTGCGGAGCCAGATGTCTTGCATCCAGGCACACCAGTGCTAGCCCTTCTGTGGAGAGGATGTTGATCCATCTATTTACAGTTATCAGGTTACCTGCGGAGCCAGATGTCTTGCATCCCGGCACACCAGTGCTAGCCCTTCTGTGGAGAGGATGTTGATCCATCTATTCACAGTTATCAAGTTACCTGCGGAGCCAGATGTCTTGCATCCAGGCACACCAGTGCTAGCCCTTCTGTGGAGAGGATGTTGATCCATCTATTCACAGTTATCAGGTTACCTGCGGAGCCAGATGTCTTGCATCCCGGCACACCAGTGCTAGCCCTTCTGTGGATAGGATGTTGATCCATCTATTCACAGTTATCAGGTTACCTGCGGAGCCAGATGTCTTGCATCCCGGCACACCAGTGCTAGCCCTTCTGTGGAGAGGATGTTGATCCATCTATTCACAGTTATCAGGTTACCTGCGGAGCCAGATGTCTTGCATCCCGGCACACCAGTGCTAGCCCTTCTGTGGAGAGGATGTTGATCCATCTATTCACAGTTATCAGGTTACCTGCGGAGCCAGATGTCTTGCATCCAGGCACACCAGTGCTAGCCCTTCTGTGGAGAGGATGTTGATCCATCTATTCACAGTTATCAAGTTACCTGCGGAGTCAGATGTCTTGCATCCCGGCACACCAGTGCTAGCCCTTCTGTGGAGAGGATGTTGATCCATCTATTCACAGTTATCAGGTTACCTGCGGAGCCAGATGTCTTGCATCCCGGCACACCAGTGCTAGCCCTTCTGTGGATAGGATGTTGATCTATGTATTCACAGTTATCAGCAATGGTACCTTGACATTGAATACTGAAGATTCACGTGATATTTCTCATTTGTGTACAAAGAATTGTACTTTGGCTGTGATAACAAACTACTTGAATTATGGAGATGACATTCAGTTTTCAATGTATGATTGTATGGTTGCGAGTTCGTGTACATATGCATTTGGGTTTCTTTTTAACTATATCTGTATGAATATATAGTTAATAAACTTGTAGATATTGTCTAACAAATCGTCCTGTGCTGTCTCAGCTGCAGACCAGTCGTCTAAAATTATAATGAGTCTCTTTGTAGGACATCCTTTCATGAAACTACTGACACACTCATAGGTTCTAACTGTTCAGATTTTTGGGCGACTTTGTTACGTGGTTGATTTTATAACCAACAAATGCTAACAAATAACAACGACATTTACATGTGCTGCGAGTTTATGTTTAGATTTATTCTTCATATGTTTACCGTGTCCTTAAGATATAACCGAGCAATTTGAAAAGGCTACAACACTGCAACAGACATGTATGTCTTCATCAGTCTCTTTACTTACAAGGTACCACTACCAATGGATTTGAAATAAATGCTGGGTGGCTGCATTAAGATCTGCTGGACATTTGATAAGTCTTTGATTTGTACCTGGCACATATCATGTATCTGTGCAGATTGCTCTGTTGAAGCGCTACCATATTCAACTTAAAGAAAAGTTGCGTATCTCCACTTACATGCGGCAAATCTCCGATACCAACAAAAAGAGCAACACCGCGCTATATATTAAGCTTAAGTCAGGCGTGATTTCTCTGGAGACTTGATGTATTACGTCGGAGAGATAAGTCATGTCTCTACGACAGACGCGAAGGTGCTGACCGCTAAGTAAGACTGTGATTTATCGACAAACCCATTTACATCGAAGTAATTTCATTACTAGTCTGTGTGTATCCTACCAAGTGCGTGCGGTGTACAGAGGTCGACTGAAACAACGACATCACTTGCATTGACAGATTTGTTTTTCTGCAAACAAATTCTTTCTAATCGAGTAACGATGTTTCATCAAGTTCTATTAGTGTTCAGTCTTCTCTATCAACGAATCTGTACTACACACATAGCCTGATAATCATGTTTTACACATCGGAAAATATAATATACTACCACAGGTCCTGAATATTGGTTGATTTATTGTACTATGTACAGGACCTGATCATCAGGAGATATACTGTACTATATACAGGACCTGATCATCAGGAGATATACTGTACTATATAGAGGACCTGATCATCAGGAGATATACTGTACTATATACAGGATCATCAGGAGATATACTGTACTATATACAGGACCTGATCATCAGGAGATATACTGTACTATATACAGGATCATCAGGAGATATACTGTACTATATACAGGACCTGATCATCAGGAGATATACTGTACTATATACAGGACCTGATCATCAGGAGATATACTGTACTATATACAGGATCATCAGGAGATATACTGTACTATATACAGGACCTGATCATCAGGAGATATACTGTACTATATACAGGACCTGATCATCAGGAGATATACTGTACTATATACAGGACCTGATCATCAGGAGATATACTGTACTATATACAGGATCATCAGGAGATATACTGTACTATATACAGGACCTGATTGTTAAGAGTGAAATAATAACACCAAGTGAGTGGCGAGTTTAATTAGTGTTCCGGCTCATCGTACAATTTTAGGTTGTCTGATGTTAGCCAGTACCATGTCATATAAATTTCATACTGTCAGGACACTAGGCGTAGTGACCAGCCGATGACCAGTTAATGTTGTAGTGTGCCAGATAAGGTCAATTAATGACCCCTGCTGGAGTTTCAAGAGTTTAAACAGACTTTAGAATTCCTTCACTCTTATCTTCATCTCTGATAGTTATTACTTTCATCTGTTTGATTGTATCTGCAAATTGTCTGTATCATACATGTTTTAATCAGTCCAATGTAAACCTCCGAGCTAGGCACACGTCTACTCGTACCTTCCAGTCTTAATACAGTTTAGAACCGAAGACAAGAGTTAATTGTTATTTTCTCTATTGTATCCGGAGGCTGAGGGTAACAACATCAGGAGATATACTGTACTATATACAGGACCTGATCATCAGGAGATATACTGTACTATATACAGGATCATCAGGAGATATGCTGTACTATATACAGGACCTGATCATCAGGAGATATACTGTACTATATACAGGACCTGATCATCAGGAGATATACTGTACTATATACAGGACCTGATCATCAGGAGATATACTGTACTATATACAGGATCATCAGGAGATATACTGTACTATATACAGGACCTGATCATCAGGAGATATACTGTACTATATACAGGATCATCAGGAGATATGCTGTACTATATACAGGATCATCAGGAGATATACTGTACTATATACAGGACCTGATCATCAGGAGATATACTGTACTATATACAGGATCATCAGGAGATATATCAGGAGATATACTGTACTATATACAGGACCTGATCATCAGGAGATATACTGTACTATATACAGGACCTGGTCATCAGGAGATATACTGTACTATATACAGGATCATCAGGAGATATACTGTACTATATACAGGACCTGATCATTAGGAGATATACTGTACTATATACAGGATCATCAGGAGATATACTGTACTATATACAGGACCTGATCATCAGGAGATATACTGTACTATATACAGGACCTGATCATCAGGAGATATACTGTACTATATACAGGATCATCAGGAGATATACTGTACTATATACAGGACCTGATCATCAGGAGATATACTGTACTATATACAGGACCTGATCATCAGGAGATATACTGTACTATATACAGGATCATCAGGAGATATACTGTACTATATACAGGACCTGATCATCAGGAGATATACTGTACTATATACAGGATCATCAGGAGATATACTGTACTATATACAGGATCATCAGGAGATATGCTGTACTATATACAGGACCTGATCATCAGGAGATATACTGTAGTATATACAGGATCATCAGGAGATATACTGTACTATATACAGGACCTGATCATCAGGAGATATACTGTACTATATACAGGATCATCAGGAGATATACTGTACTATATACAGGACCTGATCATCAGGAGATATACTGTACTATATACAGGACCTGATCATCAGGAGATATACTGTACTATATACAGGATCATCAGGAGATATACTGTACTATATACAGGACCTGATCATCAGGAGATATACTGTACTATATACAGGATCATCAGGAGATATACTGTACTATATACAGGACCTGATTGTTAAGAGTGAAATAATAACACCAAGTGAGTGGCGAGTTTAATTAGTGTTCCGGCTCATCGTACAATTTTAGGTTGTCTGATGTTAGCCAGTACCATGTCTTATAAATTTCATACTGTCAGGACACTAGGCGTAGTGACCAGCTGATGACCAGTTAATGTTGTAGTGTGCCAGATAAGGTCAATTAATGACCCCTGCTGGAGTTTCAAGAGTTTAAACAGACTTTAGAATTCCTTCACTCTTATCTTCATCTCTGATAGTTATTACTTTCATCTGTTTGATTGTATCTGCAAATTGTCTGTATCATACATGTTTTAATCAGTCCAATGTAAACCTCCTAGCTAGGCACACGTCTACTCGTACCTTCCAGTCTTAATACAGTTTAGAACCGAAGACAAGAGTTAATTGTTATTTTCTCTATTGTATCCGGAGGCTGAGGGTAACAACATCAGGAGATATACTGTACTATATACAGGACCTGATCATCAGGAGATATACTGTACTATATACAGGATCATCAGGAGATATACTGTACTATATACAGGATCATCAGGAGATATGCTGTACTATATACAGGACCTGATCATCAGGAGATATACTGTACTATATACAGGACCTGATCATCAGGAGATATACTGTACTATATACAGGACCTGATCATCAGGAGATATACTGTACTATATACAGGATCATCAGGAGATATACTGTACTATATACAGGATCATCAGGAGATATGCTGTACTATATACAGGACCTGATCATCAGGAGATATACTGTACTATATACAGGACCTGATCATCAGGAGATATACTGTACTATATACAGGACCTGATCATCAGGAGATATACTGTACTATATACAGGATCATCAGGAGATATACTGTACTATATACAGGACCTGATCATCAGGATATATACTGTACTATATACAGGATCATCAGGAGATATACTGTACTATATACAGGACCTGATCATCAGGAGATATACTGTACTATATACAGGACCTGATCATCAGGAGATATACTGTACTATATACAGGACCTGATCATCAGGAGATATACTGTACTATATACAGGACCTGATCATCAGGAGATATACTGTACTATATACAGGATCATCAGGAGATATACTGTACTAAATACAGGACCTGATCATCAAGAGATATGCTGTACTATATACAGGACCTGATCATCAGGAGATATACTGTACTAAATACAGGACCTGACCATCAGGAGATATACTGTACTATATACAGGATCATCAGGAGATATACTGTACTATATACAGGACATGATCATCAGGAGATATACTGTACTATATACTTGATCATCAGGAGATATACTGTACTATATACAGGACCTGATCATCAGGCGATATACTGTACTATATACAGGAACTGGTCATCGAAAGATATAGTGTACTGTATACAGGACCTGATCATCAGGAGATATACTGTACTATATACAGGACCTGATCATCAGGAGATATACTGTACTATATACAGGACCTGATCATCAGGAGATATACTATACTATATACAGGATCATCAGGAGATATGCTGTACTATATACAGGACCTGATCATCAGGAGATATACTGTACTATATACAGGATCATCAGGAGATATGCTGTACTATATACAGGACCTGATCATCAGGAGATATACTGTACTATATACAGGACCTGATCATCAGGAGATATGCTGTACTCTCACAAATTGTAGTATTAAGTTAATGTCATATCAAAGGACAGCATTTGCAAACTAAATATACTGAGAGGAAAAAGAAACGCAACTAGGAATTTCCAGGTCATCTACGGGCAATAGAAAAGGGTTTTAGAATGTCATTATGGTGTAACTGGAAGATAGTTGACCACTCTGTCATCTACGAGAATTTCATTCGAGTACGTTAAGTAAACCTTTCAAATTCGACGTTGATTCAAGAGCACCCCACTCAAAATGAAGTGCATTCTGGACCCATCAATTTCGTGTGTGCCCCCCGCGAGCTGCAGTAACTGCACGAACTCTTTTGTGCATTGAATTGATCGGGGTATTAACCCTCCTCATTGGTATACGACTCCATTCCTCATCCAGCGTCAACGCCAATTGAGCGACGTTGATTGGAGGATTCGGCCTATGTCTTATCCTTCTGTCCAACATGTTCCATAGATATTCTATTGGGGAGAGGTCAGGGCAGTATGGGGGCCAGTCTAGGGTGGGGACATTGTTTGCTGCGAGATACCCACGGCAAACCCTCGCGTCATGCGGCCGGGAGTTGTCCTGCTGAAACGTCAGTTGACGCTGCTGTACGAGAGGAACAACATGCGGCGCTAGGACTTGATCTCTATAGTGGACGGCCGTGATATTTCCCTGAATAACGACCAGAGGAGTATTGATACCATGCGCAATCCCTCCCCATACCATGACCGATCCTCCTCCAAAGCGGTCATTCTCTATCACGCAAGTATCTGCATTGCGCTCGTGGGTACATATCGTGCTTTTGTCTCTTATTCTTTTGTACAAGCGGCGTGCGCAGTTTAGTTATGCATGAGTGATTTTAATATGGTACCATTGGGACCTAACTCAAATGCACACATTTGTCAAGTTTCAAGGGTGTACGTCAAGGATTTAATTTACAATATTAACTTTCTGCTAATTGCGTTTCTTTTTCCTTTCAGCATATATATTCTGGATTGTGTTTTATTCATTTTACAGAATTTTTCTTTATCTGTGGTTAGATATTCCCAGGCCGAAAGGTTCTTGGCTATGTACAAAATGTTTTGTGAAGGAAAACACACATGGCTATGGTCGATACTGGAAACCCATATATCGTTGGGGACAATATCGTAAGAGTAAATTTTCATGTTTAGCTGTCTGCGAGGCGTGTACTGCAGAAGGCAATATTTCTGCGGTTCACTTTGACCTCCATGGGCCTCTATACAGTATTATATATATATGCTCATATGTAGTTTCATCTTTATTTGAGACTCGTTTTCCTTAATCTAAAACTTATTTAGAAACAAGAAGCATCTTCGCTAAATTGAATTAAGCGCTAACGGCCTACTGGAGTCTGCGTAAAAAGGCCAATTAGGCAGTTAGAGCTGATTTATGTGTGAAGTTCAAGGGAATCTATCGATTTAGAACACCGCCAGAATACAACGCTGTTCTTGTACAAGCTATATTTAGATTTCGTCAAATTCAAATCCCAATTTTGCAATGTAGAAGTGATTTTCTTCCTTTTTACAATTGTCAGGTTTCAGTTTTAGCGCGTGCATAACTAGGTTTCGCCTTTAATGTGCAACCACTTGATCAGTAAAGTAAACCTGTATTATACCAGTCTGCCCTCAAAGGAATGAAAAAGAAATGATGTTACAAAAAGAATGTAAAATATTATCGCGCAGTAGAATCCAGTGAACAGACATAGTGTTACGATCAATAAAGGAAACAATATCAGCCCCAAGCCATCAATGATTAGTTGGAGGTTGACGTGCACATAGCTGCCAGAGACACGTCTGTAGACCGGGCATGATATCATACATGCAGCAGAAGCGTGCATAACTGATTGATGAGCACTGAACTATTCAGTCAACAAGTTAAACATTAAGATTATGTTTTAATGATACTACATAAAGGCATTGAATACTCTCAAATATTTCACTATTCCAGCATACATATATATTACCATTGATAAAAATTGGTAACATTTAATATTCCGACACATAGTGGATTTAGTAGAAGGTACTATTCTATAACATCTCGTGAACAACTCCCTCACACATTGATGAGTTTAACGGAGGATAAATTCTTACAGACCACCGCGTGAACCACTCTCACACATTGATGAGTTTAACGGAGGATAAATTATTACAGACCACATCGTTAACTACTCTCACACGGACGGGTGAGTTTAAAAGAGGATACATTCTTACAGAAAGCATCGTGAATTACTCTCACACATTGGTGAGTTTATTGGAGGATAAATTCTTACAGACCGAATCGTGAACCACTCTCACACGGATTGGTGAGTTTAAAGGAGGATAACTTCTTACAGACCACGTCGTGAAATATTCTCACACGGATGGGTGAGTTTAAAGGAGGATACATTCTTACAGACCACGTCGTGAACTACTCTCACACATTGGTGAGTTTAATGGAGGATGAATTTATACAGACCACACTACTCTCAAACAGATGATTGTGTTTACTCGTAGATACCATTCTGCAGAGTCCCTCGTGAACTACTCTCACACAGACGATCGTGTTTACTGATAGTAACCATCCTACAGTGTCCCTCGTGAACAACTCTCACACAGAAGGTCGTGTTTACTGATAGTAAACATCCTACAGAGTCTCTCGTGAACTACTCTCACACAGACGGTCGTGTTTAGTGATAGTAACCATCTTACAGAATCCCTCGTGAACTACTCTCACACAGACGGTCGTGTTTACTGATAATAAACATTCTGCAGAGTCCCTCATGTACTACTCTCACACCGACGGTCGTGTTTACTGATAGTAACCATCCTATATAGTCCCTCGTGAACAACTCTCACACAGAAGGTCGTGTTTACTGATAGTAACCATCTTACAGAATCCCTCGTGAACTACTTTCACACAGACGGTCGTGTTTACTCACAGTTACCATCCTACACGATCCGTCGTGAACTACTCTCACATAGAAGGTCATGTTTACTGATAGGAACCATTCTACAGAGTCCCTCGTGAACTACTCTCACACACAAGGCTGTGTTTACTGATAGTTACAATCCTACATAATCCCTCGTGAACTACTCTCACACAGACGGTCGTGTTTATTGATAGTAACCATCCTACAGAGTCCCTCGTGAAATACTCTCACACAGACGGTCGTGTTTACTGATAGTAAACATCCTACAGAGTCCCTCGTGAACTACTCTCACACAGACGGTCGTGTTTACTGATAGTAAACATCCTACAGAGTCCCTCGTGAACTACTCTCACACAGAAGGTCGTGCTTACTGATAGTAACCATCTTACAGAATCCCTCGTGAACTACTCTCACACAGACGGTCGTGTTTACTCACAGTTACCATCCTACACGATCCGTCGTGAACTACTCTCACATAGAAGGTCATGTTTACTGATAGGAACCATTCTACAGAGTCCCTCGTGAACTACTCTCACACGCAAGGCTGTGTTTACTGATAGTTACAATCCTACATAATCCCTCGTGAAATACTCTCACACAGACGGTCGTGTTTACTGATAGTAAACATCCTACAGAGTCCCTCGTGAACTACTCTCACACAGAAGGCCGTGTTTACTGATAGTAACCATCTTACAGAATCCCTCGTGAACTACTCTCACACACAAGGTCGTGTTCACTGATAGTAACTATCCTACAGAGTCCCTCGTGAACTACTCTCACACAGAAGGCCGTGTTTACTGATAGTAACCATCTTACAGAATCCCTCGTGAACTACTCTCACACACAAGGTCATGCTTACTGATAGGAACCATTCTACAGAGTCCCTCGTGAACTACTCTCACACACAAGGTTGTGTTTACTGATAGTTACAATCCTTACATAATCCCTCGTGAACTACTCTCACACAGACGGTTGTGTTCACTGATAGTTACCATCCTACAGAGTCCCTCATGAACTACTCTCACACAGACGGTCGTGTTTACTGATAGTAAACATCCTAAAGAGTCCCTCGTGAACTACTCTCACACAGACGGTCATGTTTACTGATAGTAAATATCCTACAGAGTTCCTCGTGAACTACTCTCACACAGAAGGCCGTGTTTACTGATAGTATCCATCCTACAGAGTCCCTCGTGAACTACTCTCACACAGACGGTCATGTTTACTGATAGTAAACATCCTACATAGTCCTTACGATCCGTCGTGAACTACTCTCACACAGAAGGTCATGTTTACTGATAGTAACCATTCTTCATAGTCCCTCCTGAACTACTCTCACACAGACGGTCGTGTTTACTGTTAGTAACCATCTTACAGAATCCCTCGTGAACTACTCTCACACAGACGGTCGTGTTTACTCACAGTAACCATCCTACACGATCCGTCGTGAACTACTCTCACACAGAAGGTCATGTTTACTGATAGTAACCATTCTTCATAGTCCCCCCTGAACTACTCTCACACAGAAGGTCGTGATAGAAACTATTCTTCAGAAGAACGAATGAACTACTCTCACACAGAAAGTCGTGATAGAAACTATTCTGCAGAAAAACGAATGAACTACTCTCAACAGATTTTTTTGTTTATTTGAACTTACACTAGAACTACCATTTGGTAATGAAATTCTATTAGGTACCACCAAAGAAAATGGAAACCAAGGTCTCATATGCAAAACTTTTACTTACATCAACTAGGAAACGATTTGAATCTTTCAAAATTCCAGGTTCGACCGTATTTAGAAAAGGCAGTAACGTTATGGTCCCCTACACTTAAAATATATGAGCATCTATAGAGACCATATAGAGAAGGAAAAGTACATTACTGTCAATCCAAAGGAATCTACCACATCCTGTTTGGTTAAGGAGCACTACTGTCCTTAGAGTAACGAAAATTATGGTTTCACATGCTAAACGTCTACAAAATCTTGAATGTATAAATCAAGCCCTAAAACACTGGAGATGAGCCAACTCTTAGTTACTGGAGGCAACATTAAAACATTCGCCAAAAACGATACAACACCAGTATCAGGGACCATGCATTTTGCAATCAGGTTGTTGATATCTAATATTCTCCCCATCCAGTTTGCGAACTCGCCAACAATCAATACTTTTCAGTCAAGACTTAACAAACATTGGCATGAAGTAGACCATAAATTCAAACTTAAGTTTTACAGCTAATCAACATATTCGTAGTAACATTAATCTGTGCAGCCTGATGTAATGCGTAAACAGCACAATAAGACGCTTACAACAACGTTAGCCGACATTTTACAGCATCTCAAGATGAAGGTTTTCCGCGATGTGGGTTTGGTGCATACTGTATAAACCGAACACGTGGCTCCTTCAGGTTCATTTTAAAAACAGTAACAGGTGATTTTTGCATTATCTTCATTATTTAATTGATCGGCAATTTGTACATGCAGGCGGCAATCTTGTTACAGCATCATTTATACTGTTGCAGCTCTTGTTACCAGTAACGCTAATCATATTAGATTTAAAGATTAAATCGAACTATTTACAGCATTGTGAAGAAAAAGAAAAGCTTATTGGTGCGGGTTTTGCGGTTGCTGTGAAAAAAAAATTCTCACTAGTAGATATTGGAGAAAATGATATCAGTACTGCGTATCTCATCGCTAAACATGCGAGAACTATTATATTGATACCGAATATCTCCATAGTAAATATTTCAGAACTATTATATTGATACCGAATATCTCCATAGTAAATATTTCAGAACTGTTATATATATATTGACACCGAATATCTCCATAGTAAATATTTCAGAACTATTATATTGATATCGAATACCTCCATAGTAAATATTTCAGAACTATTATATTGATACCGAATACCTCCATAGTAAATATTTCAGAACTATTATATTTGTCACGATCGCGTATATTCCTATACGTTATTTCCGTATTTTATGTTGTTATGTGTCGTGTTTTGTGTCGTACTTTGACGCGTATGGAGTTCCGTAGCGAGGACAGGTGAGTTAACACTGGGGACGCACGAGCAGGAGCCATGACAGTGCTCTACCTGGCCGTGTCGCTGAGTAAATAATTTATGGCGATGCGCATTATACAGGCACAGATTTAATACAGACTGTGGTAAGTGTTGGTTTATAGTACTTGTTGTCTTATTTTCTTTCTAATTTGGATTATTATTTTACTTTGGAATGTTAGTCAAGCATTATCAATCGTGCGGTCCAATCATGCGTATCAAATAGTGTTTATGATTTTGTATTTGTTTGTAATAGTTTTGTATAAGTTACTTCAATCGTACTTCCAAATACACACATACATCAAAGGTTATAATAGGTGTTTGGAAGGTATTTAGGTTATTTTATCTGTTATACTAACTTTATATATTTGTGCTAATGGAAATTTATTGTACGGAAGCCCATAGGGAGCATTATTTACAACTTGTAAGATATAGCTATTGCGCGGACCGGCACTTTTCAGAGCTACAAGCTTGTGAACTGTAGCTTTATATACTTGACTTCATTTACTAGTATCATATTTATGTTATTACAAACTGGTTTTCATATATTTTGACAATGTTTACTTCGAGATAGGGTAATTACATAATTCTACGTTATGTTCTATACTTCTGTGTGAATGTTGATGACTATCTATTGAGCGTGTTTGTGTTTTCAACAGCACTTATTGCGGGCCTGAGGATGCAGAGCTCAGAACTGAGTCATTATACTGGACAAGTTATCGTGCACAACTTATGAAGATGTGACATACCAAGAGGGCAGCTGCGGTGCCAGTGGATGCACTATGTCATTGATGGACCACTACATTGTGGTATGATACTCACTTGCAACACGCAAGTTTGGTCTTTGAGCCTGAGGTTTTGGCTATGCAGACAGACCTGGAAAGGTCCTCATACTTGTGTTAAGAACTTTGTTGTGTGTTTTCATCGGACAATTGTTGTCGACGCTCTTGGACCGGTGCACGTTGGATGGGACCCGTGTAGAAAGACTTTATCTAGTGAGAAAGTTGGGTGAAAGCTGTGTGTGTGTGTGTGTAGTATTCCCGTTTTTTTTGTTTTTTTTTGTAATTATATATCTTGTCTTTGCATAATTTTGGTGTATATAAACGTAAGCTTTGTTGAACTTAATGCCGTTGTGTCTTCTGTTCCCAGTAAGAGACTTCTCAGCTACTCCCACGTTACAATATTGACACCGAATATCTCCATAGTAAATATTTCAGAACTATTATATTGATACCGAATACCTCCATAGGAAATATTTCAGAACTGTTATATTGACACCGAATACCTCCATAGTAAATATTTCAGAACTATTATATTGATACCGAATACCTCCATAGTAAATATTTCAGAACTATTATATTGACACCTAGTTTAACACAAGTAAATATTGGATAACTATTTTAATATCTGTACCGATTTTATCAGTAGATAGATTCTAGATAACTTTGGTGTATTTTAATAATGGTAAACTCCCGTGGACATCTTTCGTTAATACATCGGACAAATATTTTAATGCAATGCACCCCGGATTATTGTTCCTGAATAAAACGTCAAGTCTGTAAGTGATGTCTATACATTCAGAAGTAGATAGGATTACATGAACGCATCGACCGTGGGCGCGTCTTTTAATGAGAAGGCGGTGGTATGTCACCAGTCAAAGTTGCTGAGTCACTTGGAACAAGTTTGGCTTGATGAAATATTGACAAATCCTGTATGAATGACAGACCATCTACGTGTGGTTCCTGTTTGATATGATTAATCAAAGTGCGAACAGAGACCTCTTTTCATTACACTTCAGTCATTGAGCAACCAGCAAAGAATACTAGATTGGACGAAATGTCAAGATCACAATGTAAACATGGTCTGTAAAAATATAACAAATATCAATATATTACATTATTATACACATACAGTAATTGATCTGGCTGGGCTAAAACTGTTCAGTATTACACTACAGACCCATTGTATCATGGAAAAATGAAGCGGGAATCAGAACAATAATAAAAACACAAACAAACCGGTGAGGTAAACCAGACATAAATACAATGGTGAAATGGACCAGTGATAAAACACCACAATGGTGAAATGGACCAGTGATAAAACACAACAATGGTGAAATGTACCAGGGATAAAACAAAACAATGGTGAAATGGACCAGGGATAAACCAATAAAATGGTGAAATGGACCAAGGATAAAACACAACAATGGTGAAATGGTCTAGTGATCAAACACAAAAATGGTGAATTGGACCAAGGATAAAACAACAAAATGGTGAAATGGACCAAGGATAAAACAACAAAAATGGTGAATTGGACCAAGGATAAAACACAACAATGGTGAAATGGACCAAGGATAAAACAACAAAATGGTGAAATGGACCAGGGATAAAACACTACAATGGTGAAATGGACCAGGAATAAAACACTACAATGGTGAAATGGACCAGGAATAAGACACTACAATGGTGAAATGGACCAGGGATTAAATATTACAATAGTGAAATGGACCAGGGATAAAACACTACAATGATGAAATAGACCATGAATAAAACACTACAATGGTGAAATGGACCAGGGATAAAACACTCATAAACCAGTGAGATATATGCCTTTTATAAACCAGTGAGATATATGACCCTATTATCAACCAGTGATATATATGACTATATTATTAACCAGTGTGATATATGACTGTATTAAAAACCAGTGAGATATATGACTATATTATTAACCAGTGAGATATATGACTGTATTATAAACCAGTGAGATATATGACTGTATTATAAACCACTGAGATATATGACTATATTATAAACCAGTGAGATATATGACTATATTATTAACCAGTGAGATATATGACTGTATTATAAACCAGTGAGATATATGACTGTATTATAATCCAGTGGGAAATATAACTGTATTATTGTATTAATAACTAGTGAGATATATCACGGTATTATAAACCAGTTAGATATATGACTGTATTATAAACCAGTGAGGTATATGACTGTATTAATAACTATTGAGGTATTTTAATGTATTTTAAACCAGTGAGATATATGACTGTAGTATAAACCAGTGAGATATATGACTGTATTATAAACCAGTGGGAAATAAGACTGTATTATAAAGCAATGGAATATATGACTGCATTATAAACTAGTGGGAAATATAAATGTATTAATGTTTTATTATCCAGTGATATATATGACTGTATTATGAACCAGTGAGATACATGACTGTATAATAAACCATTGAGGTATATGGCTGTATTATAAATCAGTGAGGTATATGGCTGTATTATTGTATCATCAACCAGTGAGATATATGACTGTATTATAAACCAGTGAGATATATGACTGTATCGTAAACCAGTGGGGCATATAACTATATTATAAACCAGTGGGGCATATAACTGTATTATAAACCAGTAAGATATATGACTGTATTATTGTAATAAAAACCAGTGAGATATATGTCTGTTTTATAAACCAGTGAGATATATGATCATATTATAAACAAATCAGTGATATATATGACTATATTATTAATTAGTGATATATATGACTGTATAAAACACCAGTGAGATATATGACTGTCTTATAAACCAGTGAGATATATGTCTTTATTATAAACCAGTGAGATATATAAACCAGTAAGATATATGACTGTATTATAAACCAGTAGGATATATGACTGTATTATAAACTAGTGGGAAATATAACTGTATTATGGTATTAATAACTAGTGAGATATATCACGGTATTATAAACCAGTGAGATATATGACCCTATTATCAACCAGTGATATATATGACTATATTATTAACCAGTGTGATATATGACTGTATTAAAAACCAGTGAGATATATGACTATATTATTAACCAGTGAGATATATGACTGTATTATAAACTAGTGAGATATATGACTGTATTATAAACCAGTGAGATATATGACTATATTATTAACCAGTGAGATATATGACTGTATTATAAACCAGTGAGGTATATGACTGTATTATAATCCAGTGGGAAATATAACTGTATTATTGTATAAATAACTAGTGAGATATATCACGGTATTATAAACCAGTTCGATATATGACTGTATTATAAACCAGTGAGGTATATGACTGTATTAATAACTATTGAGGTATTTTACTGTATTTTAAACCGGTGAGATATATGACTGTAGTATAAACCAGTGAGATATATGACTGTATTATAAACCAGTGGGATATAAGACTGTATTATAAACCAGTGAGGTATATGGCTGTATTCTTGTATTATCAACCAGTGCGATATATGACTGTATTATTGTATCATCAACCAGTGAGATATATGACTGTATTATAAACCAGTGAGATATATGACTGTATCGTAAACCAGTGAGCTATATGACTGTATTATAAACCAGTGAGATATATGAATGTATTATAAACCAGTGAGATATATGACTATATTATAAACCAGTGAGATATATGACTGTATTATCAACCAGTGCGATATTTGACGGTATTATTGTATCATCAACCAGTGAGATATATGATAATATTATTGCATTACAAACCAGTGAGATACATGACTGTATTATAAACCAGTGAGATATATGACTGTATTATAAACCAGTGAGATATATGACCATATTATCAACCAGTGATATATATGACTATATTATTAACTAGTGAGATATATGACTGTATTATTGCATTATAAAACAGTGAGAGACATAACTGTATTATAAACCAGTGAGATATGACTCTATTATTGTATCATAAACCAGTGAGATACATGACTGTATTATAAACCAGTGAGATATATGACAGTATTATAAACCAGTGAGATATATGACTATATTATTGTATTATGAATACCAGTGAGATATATGACGGTATTATAAACCAGTTCGGTATATGACTGTATTATTGCATTATAAACTAGAGTGATATATTTCTGTTAAATTAACCAGTGAGATATATGACTGTATCATCAACCAGTGAGATATATATCTGTATTATAAACCAGTCAGATATATGACTGTATTATATACCAGTGGGATATATGACTGTATTATTGTATCATAAACCAGTGAGATATATGACTTTTATAAACCAGTGAGATATATGACTGAATTAAAAACCAGTGAGATATATAACTATATTATTAACCATTGAGATATATGACTGTATTATACATCAGTGAGATATATGACTGTATTATAAACCAGTGAGATATATGAGTATGTTATAAACCAGTGAGATATATGACTGTCTTATAAACCAGTGAGATATATGACAGTATTATTGTATCATAAACCAGTGAGATATATGACTGTATTATCAACCAGTGGGATATAAGACTGTATTATAAAGCAGTGGAATATGTGACTGTATAATAAACTTGTGGGAAATATTATTGTATTATTATCCAGTGAGATATAGCACTGTAATATAAACCAGTGAGATATATGGCTGTATTATAAACCAGTGAGGTATATGATTGTATTATAAACCAGTGAGGTATATGACTGTATTATAAATCAGTGACGTATATTACTGTATTATTGTATTATAAACCAGTGAGATATATGGCTGTATTCTTGTATTATCAACCAGTGAGATATATGACTGTATTATTGTATCATCAACCAGTGGGATATATAACTGTTTTATTATATTATGAATCTGTGAGATATATGACTATATTATAAACCAGTGAGATATATGACTGTATTAGTGTATTATAAATCAGTGAGATATATGACTGTATTATTGTATTATAAACCTATGAGGTATATGACTGTATTATTGTATGACAAGCTAGTGAGATATATGACTGTATTATAAACCAGTGGGATATATGACTATATTATAAACCAGTGGAATATATGACTATATTATCAACCAGTGAGATATATGACGGTATTATCAACCAGTGAGATATATAACTGTATTATTGTATTATCAACCAGTGAGATATATGACTGTATTATAATCCAGTGGGAAATATAACTATATTATTGTATTATTAACTAGAGAGATATATGACGGTGTTATAAACCAGTTAGATATATGACAGTATTATAAACCAGTGAGGTATATGACTGTATTTTTGTATCATAAACCAGTGAGATATATGACTATATTATTGACCAGTGAGATATATGACTGTATTATAAACCAGTGAGATATACGACTGTATTATAAACCAGTGGGGTATATGACTGTATTATAAACCAGTGAGATATACGACTGTATTATAAACCAGTGGGGTATATGACTGTTTTATAACCCAGTGAGATATATGACCATATTATCAAGCAGTGATATATATGACTATATTATTAACCAGTGAGATATATGACTGTATTAAAAACCAGTGAGATGTATGACTATATTATTATCCAGTGAGATATATGACTGTATTATAAACCAATGACATATATGACTATATTATAAACCAGTGAGATATATGACAGTATTATAAACCAGTGAGATATATGATGGTATTATTGTATTATAATCCAGTGAGATATATGACTGTATTATAAACCAGCAGGATATATGACTGTATTATAATCCATTCGGAAATATAACTGTATTATTGTATTAATAACTAGTGAGATATATCACGGTATTATAAACCAGTTAGATATATGACTGTATTATAAACCAGTGAGGTATATGACTGTATTAATAACCAGTGAGGTATTTTACTGTATTATTAACCAGTGAGATATATGACAATATTATAAAGCTGTGAGATATATAACTGTATAATTGTATAATAAACCAGTGGGATATATGACTGTATTATAAACCAATGAGATGTATGACTGTATTATTGTATTATAAACCAGTGAGGTATATGACTATATTATAAACCAATCAGGTATAGACAGACAGACAGACAGCCAGAACTTGAAATTGCTCGAAGTGAATATGAACGCAAGGAGTTAATGGAACTGGCGGAAACAGCTGAAGTTAATGTTGGAACTTTTTATAAAGTTGCCCGTTCGCGACAGGTCAAAGGTTATGAAACATCAGAACTACGGGTCAATGGTAAGATATCGCGCGACGTAGATGTCAACCGTAAAGCATGGACCAATCACTACAGTGAACTTGCTAGTGTCACAGAAAAACAACACTTTGACCCTGTGCATAGGCATCAGATAGATTCCGCTGTACACGAGCTTCGTGCTATTAGTTATCGAAATGCGAATAGTGTATGTCAAGGCCGTATTACCGAACAGGAAGTTTTGAATGCTTTAAAAGACATGAAGGAGGTAAAGCGGGGGGCCACGACTACATTTTGTTAGAACATATTCGATTTGGCGGTGCCCAACTTTTCAAATTGATAACTCAGATGTTTAATGTCATATTGGAAATTGAAGATTATCCACCATGCTTTAAACATGGAATCGTCATATCATTATTCAAGGGTGGAAAAAAGGACAGATTGGATGTCAATAACTACCGTGACATAACGCTAACACCTGTGCTTCAAAGAATATTTGAAAAAGTGTTATACCAGAGGATATCAAAAGTGTGCACAACATCGTCTTCAGCAAGGTTTCAGATCAAAATGTGGAAGTATTACTGCTGCCTTTACTGTTAGGGAAGCCATGTGCCACCACCTTGAGCTCAATACGAAGGTCTACGCGGCATTCTTAGATAATGCAAAAGCTTTTAATAGTGTTTGGATTAATGGTCTACTGTTTAAGCTCTACAATCTTGGGTTTAACGGTAAAATATGGCGTATTCTTGCGAATTCTTTTGAGGGAGTGACGTCATGTGTGCTATACGAGGGAAAAAAGGGAACCCCCTATCCAGTCGAACAGGGCGTCGGTCAAGGTCGAACTTTGTCGGCATGGCTTTTTCTGGTTATGATTAATGACCTTATTTCCGAGCTTGACTCATCTAGCTATGGCCTGAATATTCATAGTCTGCACATACCAGCAATATTTCTAGCCGACGATACCCTGCTTACGGACTGTTCAGTTGGTAACCTCAAATGCCTCCTCGATATGGTTTATGAATTTTCAAGAAAATGGCATCTGAACTACAATCCAGTAAAGAGCTCATTGATGCAGTTTCACAATGGAACGTCAAAACACATTCCGAGAACAGAGTGCAAACTTGGTGAGCATGCTATAGCCTGGGTCACTGTGAAAGAGTATGCAGGAATCACTCTTACTTCAAACCTTCGGTGCGACGAGAATTCACAGTGTAGGTATCCACAGCGGAGGAATGAACCCGCTTACAAGCGTCACACTAATAAAGGCTATAGTACAGTCACGCATTCTCTACGGTTGCGAATTGTGGGCCAATCCTACACAAACATCCGTGCGAGAGCTCGAAATTGTACAAAGATATATAGCAAGGAGATGTCAAGGATTTGAGAAGACATCTCCAAAGCTAGTGACAACACGCGCCATTGGTCTGTTAGACATATCCGGCGAAGTCGACATGAGAAAATTATTATTTTGGAACAAGCTGTGCTCTGCGAGCAACAAATACGTCTGGAAAATTCTGTTTTTAATTCGACTGTGTGCATTTGCTTTTGGTGGCATGACTCTTAAAGCCGAAAGTTTTATTCACGACATATTTGCTACTGCGGCTAAATTCGATATATCAAAAATTCTGTTTGACTTCTTGTTCGAGGGTTTCTGTCCAACACGCGTATCGTGGAAAACTTATTCTTGTAGGATAGTGGAGGAATTTTATTTCAAAAAGTGGCGGGAAGCAATGAACTATTCAGTTCTATCAGGAACGTATGGTGCGATTCACTCCAATCCAGGCCCTAATCCACTCTGGATATTAAGTCTTGAACTTCCAGATTGCACATGGGCGCTAGGAGAACTAATAAAGCTGTCGTTTCGGTATGAAAGGAATACAGTGGTGTGTAGGCTATGTAAAAAAGAAACAAACGATATCACTATTCATTTCCTTATTCAATGTCCGTCATTGTTCAACAGTCGTGAAAAAATCCTAGAATTTCTTGTCAATTTCCTAGATCACCTATCGGATAAAAGACAATGTCAATTTTTACTCGGTGGTACACACGATATACAATTGGAGCGAGACAAGTGGGCTGCAATGATGGTTACAATGGCTAACCTGATACCTTTACTGTTAACAGAAATGAAGACTCTACTTTAATGTTGTGATTTCATTTATTTGATGTAAAAAAAGACAAGATTATGTAAATCTCTGAAAAGAGGAAATAAAGAAAGTCTGTCTGTCTGTCTGACTGTATTATTTTATTATAAACCAGTGAGATATATGACTATATCATAACCCAGTGAAATATATGACTATATTATCAACCAGTGAGATATATGACTGTATTATAAACTAGTGATATATATGACTTTATTATCAACAAGTGAGATATATGACTGTATTATAAACCAGTGAGATATATGACTGTATTATAAACCTGTGGGATATATGACTGTATTATAATCCAGTGGGAAATATAACTATATTATTGTATTATCAACTAATGAGATATATGACTGTATTATAAACCAGTTTAGTATATGACTGTATTAATAACCAGTGAGGTATTTTACTGTATTATTAACCAGTGATATATATGACAATATTATAAACCTGTAAGGTATATGACTGTATTGTAGTATTATAAACCAGTGAGATATATAACTGCATTATTGTATTATAAACCAGTGGGATATATGACTATATTATAAACCAGTGAGATATATGACTGTATTATAATATTATAAACCAGTGAAATATATGACTATATTATCAACCTGTGATATATATGACTGTATTATTGTATTATCAACCTGTGAGTTATATGACTGTATTATTGTAATATAAACCAGTGAGGTATATGACTGTATTAAAAACCAGTGAGATATATGACTGTATTATTGTATTATTACCCTGTGAGGTATATGACTGTATTATTGTATTATAAACTAGTGAGATATATGACTGTGTTATAAACCAGTGGGATATATGACTATATTATAAACCAGTGGAATATATGACTATATTATAAACCTGTGAGATATATGAATGTATTATCAAGCAGTGAGATATATGACTGTATTATAAACCAGTGAGATAGATGACTATATTATAAACCATTGGGATATATGACTGTATTATAAACCAATGATATATATAACGGTATTATCAACCAGTGAGATATATGACTGTATTATAAAACAGTTAGACATATGACTATATTATTAACCAGTAAGATATATGACTGTATTATAAACCAGTGAGGTACATGACTGTATTATTGCATTATAAACCAGTGAGATATATGGCTGTATTATTGCATTATAATACAGTGAGAGACATGACTGTATTATAAACCAGTGAGAAATATGACTCTTTTATTGTATCATAAACCAGTGAGATATATGACTGTATTATAAACCAATGGGAAATATAACTGTATTATTGTTTTATTATCCAGTGAGATATATGACTGTATTATAAACCAGTGAGATACATAAACCAGTGAGATATATGACTGTATTATAATCCAGTGGGAAATAAAACTGTATTATTGTATTAATAATTAGTGAGATATATATGACTGTATTATAATATAAACCAGTGAGATATATGACTGTATTATAAACCAGTGAGATATATGTATTATTATATTTCACAATTATCCAGTGGACAATATATATATGACTATATATTAACCAGTGATATATATGATTGTATATAAACACCAGTGGATATATGACTATATATTAACCAGTGAGATATATGACTGTATTATAAATATTATAAACCAGTGAGATATATGACTATATTATAAACCAGTGAAATATATGACTATATTATAAACTAGGGATATATGACTGTATTATATCCAGTGGGAAATATAACTATATTATTGTATTATTAACTAATGAGATATATGATGGTATTATAAATCAGTTAGATATATGACTGTATTATAAACCAGTTTAGTATACGACTGTATTAGTAACCAGTGAGGTATTTTACTGTATTATTAACCAGTGAGATATATGACAATATTATAAACCTGTGAGGTATATGACTGTATTGTAGTATTATAAACCAGTGAGATATATAACTGCATTATTGTATTATAAACCAGTGGGATATATGACTATATCATAAACCAGTGAGATATATGACTGTATTATAATATTATAAACCAGTGAGGTATATGACTATATTATACACCAGTGAGATACATGGCTGTATTCTTGTATTATCAACCAGTGAGATATATGACTGTATTATTGTATCATCAACCAGTGAGATATATGACTGTATTATAAACCAGTGAGATATACGACTGTATTATAAACCAGTGGGAAATATAACTGTATTATTGTTTTATTATCCAGTGAGATATATGACTGTATTATAAACCAGTGAGGTATATGACTGTATTATAAACCAGTGAGGTATATGAATGTATTATAAATCATTGACATATATGACTGTATTATTTTATTATAAACCAGTGAGATATATGGCTGTATTCTTGTATTATCAACCAGTGAGATTTATGACGGTATTATTGTATCATCAACCAGTGAAATATATGAATGTATTATAAACCAGTGGGAAATATAACTGTATTATTGTTTTATTATCCAGTGAGATATATGACTATATTATAAACCAGTGGGGTATATGAGTGCATTTTAAACCTGAGAGTTATATGACTGTATTATTGTAATATAAACCAGTGAGATATATGTCTGTTTTATAAACCAGTGAGATATATGATCATATTATAACAAAATCAGTGGTATATATGACTATATTAACCAGTTATATATAACCAGTGATATATATGACTGTATTATAAACCAGTATAGATATATATAACCAGTGAGATATATGACTGTATTATAATCCAGTGGGAAATAAAACTGTATTATTGTATTAATAATTAGTGAGATATATCGCGGTGTTATAAACCAGTTAGATATATGACTGTATTATAAACCAGTGAGGTATATGACTGTATTAATAAACAGTGAGGTATTTTACTGTGTTATTAACCAGTGAGATATATGACAATATTATAAAGCTGTGTGATATATAACTGTATTATTGTATAATAAACCAGTGGGATATATGACTGTATTATAAACCAATGAGATATATGTTTGTGTTATTTTATTATGAATCAGTGAAATATATGACTGTATTATTGTATTATAAACCTGTGAGATATATGACTATATTATAAACTAGTGAGATATATGACTGTATTATAAACCAGTGAGATATATGACTGTATTATTTTATCATAAACCAGTGAGGTATATGGCTATATTATAAACCAGTGAAATATATGACTATATTATAAACCAGTGAGATATATGACTGTACTATTTTATTATAATCCTGTGAGATATAAGACTATATTATAAACCAGTGAAATATATGACTATATTATAAACCAGTGAGATATATGACTGTATTATTGTATTATCAACCTGTGAGTTATATGACTGTATTATTGTATTATAAACCAGTGAGGTATATGACTGTATTAAAAACCAGTGAGATATATGACTGTATTATTGTATTATTAACCTGTGAGGTATATGACTGTGTTATTGTATTATAAACTAGTGAGATATATGACTGAATTATAAACCAGTGGAATATATGACTATATTATAAACCAGTGAGATATATGACTGTATTATAAACCAGCGAGATATATAACGGTATTATCAACCAGTGAGATATATGACTGTATTATAAAACAGTGAGGTTTATGACTGAATTATAAAACAGTTAGACATATGACTATATTATTAACCAGTGATATATATGACTGTATTATAAACCAGTAAGGTACATGACTGTATTATTATATCATAAACCAGTGAGATATATGACTGTATTATTGCATTATAAAACAGTGAGAGACCATTATAAACCAGTGAGATATACATGACTAAACCAGTATTATAATAAACCAGTGAGATATGTGACTGTATTATAAACCAGTGAGATATATGACTATATCTAAACTAGTGCGATATATGACTGTATTATGAACCAGTGAGATATATGACTGTATTATTGTATTATAAACCTGTGAGATATATGACTGTTATTGTATTATAAACTAGTGAGATATATGAATGTATTATAAACCAGTGAGATATATGACTGTATTATAAAGCAGTGAGATATATGACTGGCTCATCAATTTATTACAATATCAATTACTGCCATTTATCATGATTTAAATGTTAGTAAATATATGTCAATTACGTTGTATGGATTCGATTGTGATGCTAACCTTAGGTTTTGTCATAGTGTTCTCCTGAAAACAGTGTGTGTCGGTAATTCGATGGTCGAGTTTACAACATAATATAAAGTGCCTCCGTCATTAGCGTTTCTTCTATGGAATACCATTGGGGGACATACTTGCCCTTCAAAACATCAAAAATAAGAATCAATACTAGCTGACAACACTGCTCAGGCTGAGACCGAAAACCTCCTTCGCGTGTGATCAAACTGTACAACAGACGAATTCCTATAAAGATGTACTTGTTCTACATGGTATAACTACCAGAGACTGGTCATAGCTCGTGGTTCAGTATTTAAACATCCACACAATATAAAATGGTACAGTATAACTACCAGAGACTGGCCATAGCTCGTGGTTCAGTATTAAAACATCCACACAAAATATAAAAATTGTACAGTATAACAACCACAGAGTGGCCATAGCTCGTGGTTCAGTATTAAAACATCCACACAAAATATAAAAATTGTACAGTATAACAACCACAGACTGGCCATAGCTCGTGGTTCAGTATTAAAACATCCACACAAAATATAAAAATTGTACAGTATAACAACCACAGACTGGCCATAGCTCGTGGTTCGGTATTGTAACATCTACACAAAATATAAAAATTGTACAGTATAACTACCACAGATTGGCAACAGCTCGTGGTTCGGTATTAAAACATCCACACAAAATATAAACATGGTGCAGTAGTACGTGGTACGATATAACATAAAGGATATACGTGGTACGGTTGTAAAAAAATATAACCATCGTGTATAACGACCACTCTGTTAGTACTGTGTTGTTAACATTGACTCATGGATATAACCACCGTGTATAACGACCACTCTGTTAGTACTGCGTTAACATTGACTTATGGATATAACCACCGTGTATAACGACCACTCTGTTAATACTGTGTTGTTAACATTGACTTATGGTTGTAACCACCGTGCATAACGACAACTCTGTTAGTACTGCGTTGATAACATTGACTTATGGATATAACCACCGTGTATAACGACCACTCTGTTAATACTGTGTTGTTAACATTGACTCATGGATATAACCACCGTGTATAACGACCACTCTGTTAATACTGTGTTGTTAACATTGACTTATGAATATAACCACCGTGCATAACGACAACTCTGTTAGTACTATGTTGTTAACATTGACTCATGGATATAACGACCGTGTATAACGACCACTCTGTTAGTACTGCGTTGTTAACATTGACTTATGGATATAACCACCGTGTATAACGACCACTCTGTTAGTACTGCGTTGATAACATTGACTTATTGATATAACAACCGTGTATAACGACCACTCTGTTGGTACCGTGTTGTTAACATTGACTTATGGATATAACCACCGTGTATAACAACCACTCTGTAGGTACTATGTTATTAAAATGACTTATTGATATAACAACCGTGTATAACGATGTTGATGACACGACTAATTGATAGAATCACCATGAATGGGGGATGTATCCGTTTATCTTACACCGTCGCATTCAAAATCTATTTTTCCAGTGATTAGGGTTTTAGTTATCCTAAAGTAAATCACTGGCAAAGGACTTTATCAATCCTTCATAAATAACTTACATTCAATCTTTCAATTGACGTCTTCATTGCAGTGCCATCCTGAACGATCGCGTGTTAAGATTTTCTTTGACCTTTTGTTATGAACGGGTCTAGTTAATTGAGGTGGCCATTGATCCTTTATAAGCAAAGACAAGTCAGGGTGGTAACTGGCCTCTTGCTATGAACGGGTGTGGTAAGTTAAGCTGGCCATTGATCCTTTATAATCAAAGACAAGTTAGTGTGGCCACTGGCCTCTTGCTATGAACGGGTGTGGTAAGTTAAGCTGGCCATTGATCCTTTATAATCAAAGACAAGTTAGGGTGGTAACTGGCCTCTTGCTTTGAACGGGTGTGGTAAGTTAAGCTGGCCATTGGTCCTTTATAATCAAATACAAGTTAGGGTGGCCACTGGCCTCTTGCTATAAACGGGTGTGGTAAGTTAAGCTGGCCACTGACCTATTCTTACCAATTGTTGTGTAAGCTTAGGATGTCATCGGCCTTTTTTGTGAAGCAATGTGGTAGTATCTATGGCTAGTTTGTACTGTGTATATATGTTTTGCGTATTAATGGGTTTGTACTATCTGGGGTATGTGAATTGTCCTTTTCTGGATAGCAACAACTCTTAATCTCCAACCGTATTGTTGCAGTTGATTAATCACTTAAGGACTTGTTTACAATATCACGATTTTCTTGCAAGATTTCACATCTACCAAATTCACAACACAGGGTTTCAAAAGACGCAGGTAAATGGTAGTGATTACATGAAATATATACAATTCCTGTTTCTTTGTGCGATATGAAGCTGTATGTACTTGATGCTCGTTGATTTGCCTGTTGGTTCAGTTGTTGTATACTTTGCTATATTACTTGTCTGGATTGAGAGGGATTGTAATGGCAGATATCGTCGATGAAGAAGAAGTTGCTTGCGTTTTCGAAACACCTGGTATTTCTTTATGCAGAGTTTCCGTATAATGTTTTCTTTTGATTCATATTTTTTCCTAGTTTATCAAATTTGGTTTAAGATTATGTTCACATATTTGTATTTCTTAATCTTTTTGTTCATATTAACTGGAAGGATATTGATGTCCGCTTCCGTTCACCAGATAGGATAAGGTTAGAGCGGATTATTCATAAAGTCTTGTTTATTGTACAGACCACGCGACGATCGATACGACCTAGAACCACTGGTCAAGCAAGGTATTTTTTAGGGGAGTTTGACGTCTCATGTCATGCCTGATGTGCCCCTATCACATTGAGGTCAGTTGCCTATTAGGCTCGGGATCAGCCACTAAGGACACACGCAGAGCCGTGATCATTCCGTAAGAATATCATTATGGTTTGGAATACCAAAGGGGACACTCCGAATATGAAGATTAATGAAGGAGCTGGATGTTATATTACAAACCGTGTTGCTTAGACAATCAGCTTTTATTTTGTTAACGAAAATGCTGAAAGTAGCATAGTTATTCCCTCATGATAGGTAAATCGCAAATTTGCCTCAACTATGGGAATGTTATGACTACGAAATTCACGTTTTTCTTTCTTTCTTCTTTTTTTTTTCTTTACAATTTTCTTTTTTTTTACAGAATAATCAACGAAATGTTTATAAAATATTATCCTACAAAAGAATTAATTCAGTAGGACAAGCCGCTATTTTCTGCCAATTGTGTAGACAGCTATAGTCACTGAGTGCTACAAATGGAGCTGTGTTGATGTAAACACACATTTTATAGGTGTTCTAAAGTAGTAATTATCTCAACGACCTGCTGCCAGGTAACATGTATATCCTGTAATTCGTCACATAACCACTTTTGCAATACTCCAACGTCATCTTGTCAACACAATAAATAAAATTGTCTCTCGATGGAAACACCTCTTCTTTATCAGATTTAAAGAAATAATCTGCTCACGCTGAGAACAGGGGTATGAATTAAATGCAGCAATAATCGATAATACAACTGTTCAAAGACGGTTGTTTATCACAAAATCTTCTACAACTGTTCTCCTAACCACATATAAAAGAGAGAGTAAAATGACGGCTGTTTATCACCAAATCTTCTACAAAATGTTCTCCAAACCACAGATAAAATATATAGTACAAAAACGGCTGTTTATCACCAAATCGTCTACAAATTGTTCTCCAAACCACAAATAAAATACATTGTACAAAGACGGCTGTTTATCACCAAATATTCTAGAAACTATTCTCTACTACAGATATAAAAAATAGTACAAAGACGGCTGTTTATCATCTTCTACAAACTGTTCTCCAAACCACAGATAGAAGACATAGTACAAAGACGGCTGTTAACACCAAATCTTCTACAAGCTGTTATCCTATCCACAGATAAAATATATAGTACAAAAATGGCTGTTTATCACCAAATCTTCTACAAACTGTTCTCCAAACCACAGATAAAAGAGATAGTACAAAGACGGCTGTGTATCATCAAATCTAATACAAACTATTATTCACCACAGATAAAAGAGAATGTACAAAGATGGCTCTTCATCACAATATCTTCTACAAACTGTTCTCCAAACCGCATATAAAAGAGATAGTAAAATGACGGCTGTTTATCACAAAATCTTCTACAAACTGTTCTTTACAACAGATAAAATACATAGTACAAAGACGGCTGTTTATCACCAAATCGTCTACAACTTTCTCCAAACCACAAATAAAAGAAAGGGTTCAAAGTCGGCTGAATATCACCAAGTTGTCTACAATTTGTTCTCCAAACCACAAATAAAATACATATTACAAAGACGGCTGTTTATCACCAAATATTCTAGAAACTATTTTCTACCACAGATACAAGAAAAAGTACAAAGACGGCTGTTTATCATCTTCTACAAATTGTTCTCCAAACCACAGATAAAAGACATAGTACAAAAACGGCTGTTTATCACCAAATCTTCTATAACTGTTCTCCAAACCACAGATAAAATACACAGTAAAAAGACGGCTGTTTATCACCAAATCTTCTACAAATTGTTCTCCAAACCACAAATAAAATACATTGTACAAAGACGGCTGTTTATCACCAAATCTTCTACAAATTGTTCTCCAAACCACAGATAAAATACATTGTAAAAAGACGGCTGTTTATCACCAAATATTCTAGAAACTATTCTCTACTACAGATATAAGAAATAGTACAAAGACGGCTGTTCATCACCAACTCTTCTACAAACTGTTCTCCAAACCACAGATAAAAGACATAGTACAAAGACGGCTGTTAACACCAAATCTTCTACAAGCTGTTATCCTATCCACAGATAAAATATATAGTACAAAAGTGGCTGTTTATCACCAAATCTTCTACAAACTGTTCTCCAAACCACAGATAAAAGAGATAGTACAAAGACGGCTGTGTATCATCAAATCTAATACAAACTATTATTCACCACAGATAAAAGAGAATTATAAAGATGGCTGTTCATCACAATATCTTCTACAAACTGTTCTCCAAACCACATATAAAAGAGATAGTAAAATGACGGCTGTTTATCACAGTCTTCTACAAACTGTTCTTTATAACAGATAAAATACATAGTACAAAGACGGCTGTTTATCACCAAGTATTCTACAAATTGTTCTCCAAACCACAAATAAAATACATATTACAAAGACGGCTGTTTATCACCAAATATTCTAGAAACTATTCTCTACCACAGATATAAGAAATAGTACAAAGACGGCTGATTATCACCAAATCTTCTACAAACTGTTCTCTACCACAGATACAAGAAATAGTACAAAGACGGCTGTTAATAATCTTCTACAAACTCTTCTCCAAACCACAGATAAAAGACATAGAAGAAAAAAGGCTGTTTATCATCAAATCTTCTACAACCTGTTCGTTCTCCAAACCACAGAAAAAAGAAATAGTACAAAGACGGTTGTTTATCACCAAATCTTCTACAAACTATTCTCTACCACAGATACAAAGAAATAGTACAAAGACGGCTGTTAATAATCTTCTACAAACTCTTCTCCAAACCACAGATCATTCATACTTCTAAACTGTTCGTTCTCCAAACCACATATAAAAGAAAAAAGAAATTCTCCACCAAATATTCTAATACCAAATAGTAAAAAGACGGCTGTTAATAATCTTCTACAAACTCTTCTCCAAACCACAGATAAAAGACATAGAAGAAAAAAGGCTGTTTATCATCAAATCTTCTACAACCTGTTCGTTCTCCAAACCACAGAAAAAAGAAATAGTACAAAGACGGTTGTTTATCACCAAATCTTCTACAAACTATTCTCTACCACAGATACAAAGAAATAGTACAAAGACGGCTGTTAATAACCTTCTACAAACTCTTCCCCAAACCACAGATAAAAGACATAGAAGAAAAAAGGCTGTTTATCAACAAATCTTCTACAAACAATTTTCCAAACCGCAGATAAAAGAAATAGTACAAAGACGGTTGTTTATCACCAAATATTCTACAAACTGTTATCTACCACAGTTAATAGTGATAGTACAAAGACGGTTGTTTATCACCAAATCTTCTATAAACTGTTCTCCAAATTATAGATAAAAGAAATAGTACAAAGACGGCTGTTTATCAACAAATCTTCTACAAACAATTTTCCAAACCGCAGATAAAAGAAATAGTACAAAGACGGTTGTTCATCAAAAAATCTTCTACAACCTGTTCATTCTCCAAACCACAGAAAAAAGAAATAGTACAAAGACGGTTGTTTATCACCAAATATTCTACAAACTGTTATCTACCACAGTTAATAGTGATAGTACAAAGACGGTTGTTTATCACCAAATCTTCTATAAACTGTTCTCCAAATTATAGATAAAAGAAATAGTACAAAGACGGCTGTTTATCAACAAATCTTCTACAACCTGATCGTTCTCCAAACCACAGAAAAAAGAAATAGTACAAAGACGGCTGTTCATCACCAACTCTTCTACAAACTGTTCTCCAAACCACAGATAAAAGCGAGAGTACAAAGACAGCTGTTTATCAACAAATCTACTACAAAAAGGTTTCCAAACCGCAGATAAAAGATATAGTACAAAGACGGCTGTTTATCACCAAATATTCTACAAACTGTTATCTACCACAGATAAAAGAGATAGTACAAAGGCGGTTGTTCATCAACAAATCATCTACAACCTGTTCATTCTCCAAACCACAGAAAAAAGAAATAGTACAAAGACGGCTGTTCATCACCAAATCTTCTACAAACTGTTCTCCAAACCAGAGATAAAAGACATAGTTCACAAACGGCTGTTTATCACCAAATCTTCTACAAACTGTTCTCCAAATCACATTTAAAAGAAATGGTACAAAGTTTTCTCTACAAGAGATAAAAGAAATAGTACAAAAACGGTTATTTATCATCAAATCGGCTACAAAGTGTTATCTACCACAGATAAAAGAGAAAGTATAAAGTCGGCTGTTTATCGCCAAATCGCCTACAAACTGTTCTCCAAACAACAGATAAGAGATAGAACAAAGACGGCTGTTTATCACCAAATCTTCTACAATCTAAAACATGTTCTCTACCACAGCTAAAAGAGAAAGTACAAAGACGGTGTTTATCAAATTTTCTACAAACATACAGAGAAAAGCCATAAATGAGAGAGAGAGAGAGAGAGAGAGAGAGAGAGAGAGAGAGAGAGAGAGAGAGAGAGAGAGAGAGAGAGAGAGAGAGAGAGAGAGAGAGAGAGAGAGAGAGAGAGAGAGACAATTTAAGTAAACTTGAGGATATTAAACGGAGATACAAGTACATATTATTTTTTAGCATATTTACAATAGTGATAATAAGGGTAAATTCAGTGGTCTTTGATATAGGGGCTGAAAGAATGATATATATTTATTACAGGCGTAAATGCTTGAAAAATAATCAGTGATAAATTTCTGGTTTGAACACACACATGAACAAAATTAGAATCAGTCACTGCTTATACCTCTGAGAAGATAGAAGTAACCTTAGGACAGATTCCGTTTGTCCTTTGTATCATTATGATATAGGCCTTACGACTTGTCTTCTTGGCGTCCATACTCTCAAACATCTGCTCTAAGTGACTACTGTAACAAATTGTTACTTGACATCCATACTCCAAAACGTCTACTCTAAGTGATTGCTGTAACAAATTGTTACTTGACATCCATACTTCCAAACGTCTGCTCTAAGTGACTACTTTAACAAATTGTTACTTGACATCCATACTCCCAAACGTCTGCTCTAAGTGACTACAGTAACAAATTGTTACTTGACATCCATACTCCCAAACGTCTACTCTAAGTGACTGCTGTAACAAATTGTTACTCGACATCCATACTCCCAAACGTCTGCTCTAAGTGACTACAGTAACAAATTGTTACTTGACATCCATACTCCCAAACGTCTACTCTAAATGAATGCTGTAACAAATTGTTACTTGACATCCATACTTCTTAACGTCTACTCTGATCGGCTACTGTAACAAATCGTTACTTAATGCCCATTCTCCCAAACCTCTTTTCTGAGCGGACACTAAAACAAACTTTTACTTGACTGTTTTTTTTAAACAAATTGCTGCAAGATATCTAATTTGTTAAACGTTATTACAGATCGGTCACTGTTACAAATTGTTGCTAGATCTCAATTACCCAAACCTTTAAGCTGAGGACTACTGTTAAAAGATGTAACTTAATGTTAATTTTGCAAAATGTTTAATCTGATCGGCTACTGTAACAATTTTACATATATTTTTGCTGGTGTGTTGACATGAGGAACCAGTCATCATTATTCTGCCATTATTGCGTCCAAGTATTTCAACTTGGTCTCGTCTAAAATATGTTCATTATTAAGTCATCGATAAAATTGATTACTAGTTTTCACCATCCGTAGTAGTGATTCCTTAAATCAAGGGGGTGCTCCTATAACACTTTGATTCTAACAATAGTTACACGGACAGCTGTCTGACGGGAATGATTTGAATTCCGTCATATCAAAAAATAAATACGGCTGTTTTTTAAGTAATCTTTTCTAACAATAACACACATTTCCCTTAAATGGATACCTAGATTTAGACGTTATTGTATCATAATTATTCATACAAAAGCATGCCCAATTAAAGTAAACAATTGTTTTTGTTAAATCTGGGTCTGATGCAAGTACATTGTACCAGGTGTAAAACTAGAATATAAAGACACCATTGTATTTAGTTCTTGATCCCAGTGTGTTCCTTTGATATTAACCATCAGGATTATTTGAATTGTATTTTTTGAGACAAACAAACCAAATATCAATATTGATAGTCCCGTGTTTCTCGATTCCCTATTTTAGTATCTATATTACATGAATCTAGACTATTTTACTTATTTCAACCCATCCACAGAGACATGGCCGTTCTGGATATAGACTTTGGTGTCCACCGATTGATAGATAGGTGTGTAATGGATTTAGCTAAAATATCAAATAAAAAGACTAAACTATTCGTAAAAAAACAAAACCCAAAGACATGAAGTCTGAAATGACTAGCGTCGATACCTTGTCGACATCTTATGTAAGAATCAACAAACAAAATAATGATAGCTGCATAAAAATGATCACCTCTTCATCAAAAATTGTCAACAAGATTTTTGAACAAAGTATTCATTTTACATACATTATCAATTAGCATATCTTGTCAGCAAGTACTTACATACCTTGTCAGCAAGTACTTACTTACCTTGTTAGTAATTACAAACCTTTTCAGCAAGTACTTACACACCTTGTCAACAAGGACTTACATACCTTGTCAGCATGTACTTACACACCTTGTCAGTTAGTACTTACATACCTTGTCAGCAAGCACTTATAAATATTGTCAGCAAGTAATTATATACCTTGTCGGCAAGGACTTACATACCTTGTCAGCAAGGACTTGCATACCTTCTCAGCAAGTAATTATACACCTTGTTAACAAGGACTATCATACCTTGTCAGCAAGTACATAATGCCTTGTCAGCAAGTACATAATACCTTGTCAGCAAGTACTTACATACCTTGTCAGCGAGTACCTATGCAATGTCAACAGGGATTATCATCCACCTGAAGCAAGGGTTCACAAACAATATTAACAATATTTTGCATTCTTTTAAAACGAGTCTTTACATACAATGTCTACAAGGTTTAACATCCACCTGAAGCAATTGATCACAAACAACATTGACAATATTTTGCATTCGTTGTTATCTTTTACTTACAGTGTCTACAAAGATTTACTGTACAAGAATTTGTAGCAATATTTACATACATTGTAATCTTGGATTAACATAAGTAGGGATTGCTGATTTATATCAAGTATTAACACGTATTATCAATATGAGTTCAATACATTATATGCAATTATTAACATACCTTGTTACCAAGGATGTTCATACATCGTCTGTGAGGATTTAGGGTTAGGGTTAGTTAGTTAGAAAGGATTTACCTACTTTGTCTGCAGATATGTACATACATTTGCAGCAATGATTTACATACATTGCCAACAAGAATTTGCATACAATGTCAGTCAGCAAGTACTTACATATATTCTTAGTAAGGGTTTACATACGTTAAATACATATACTCTACCAACAAGAAATTACACTCATTAGTAGTAAGAATTTACATATATTATCCACAAGGATTCATACACACGCAATGCTTTCTTTATGCCTTCTATAAGAATTCCATTGAAACATTATTTAATACACTGCAAACATTTTACATACGTTATCAGCAAACATTTGCATAATATGTCAACAAGGAAGTGAAAATGGGATTCTTATGGAAAAAGACATACACCGATTGTGGAGCATTACGATCATGTGAGTTGATATCAAGTAAATACTGGTTTGAATCCTTCTCAATACATCTATTTTTTGTATATTACCCACTGCCTGCATTATTAGGAAACAAACGTTGTTAGTATTATTGTTCCAAATAGGTCGTCAAACGTACCATGTACTTTAAGGATCATTCAATAAATCAGAAAAGAAAACCATTATCGTTGATTAACCAAAAGTAATGCTTAAAAAATGAATGCAATAAACGACTGACACAACTTGCTGGTCAACGACAAAGCAGAAACGATTTTATGAACGAATATTGTAACATCTGTTGACTCACTATTCAATGGCTTGATCAAACTATCCCGATTTCAGCTACAGCTGACAGGTAAATCGCACTGCAAATTTCAAATAATATAAATGGTTGAGGATCTATAATTATGACATCTATTTGTGCGGTATAAAGATAAATGTGTGCGATTGTCGTTTGCATGATTGCTGTTTTCTATTTATTACATTTTTGCACCAAAACAAAACGGTCCACGGTATTATATATATTTTTCATCTACATTAGGCAATTTCATCAAAGCAAACATTACAACAACACTCGATACTAGAAAACAGAATACTGTGGGCCTTTTACCTGACTTAAATCATCAGAAAATTATCCAAAGATAATATATAACTATCGGCTATATGTCATATGCTTTTAACACAAACTGCATTTTAATAGCAAACATGCCCCCAAAAACAACTTTTTATCAACAAATTTAAACAGAACTAGCACAAATGTTTAGTCACCATTTGAGTACACTCAACATTTCATGCTTCATATTGTTTTTAGATAACTATCTATTCATCATATACATTTTGTGTTTGTGAATTACTTGATATGCCAAGATTTTGGAACTTCTGTTTGTATCAAATTGTTCAACAAAAATAACCAAATAATCAAATGCAGGATTTATTGCTCTCCATAATTATATACATTAGAGTCTAGATGTGCATGTTATAATTTGTGACTTATCAAACAACAAAATGGACGATTGGCAGTCATCTTTAATGTTAGGCAATTGAAGGTTCCTGCTATTTTCAAATAGTATTTTGAATAGATCTTTCTCAAAGGAGGTGTCACATGTGATAGGGTGCTGTAATGGTACCAAATAATGTAAAGCATCCCTACAAACCAATTATTTATCCCACGCACTGTAAACTCGTCATATAGCAACACATTGACCATTTCCAGTAGCATTCATAGTTACCATTATTTTTTTACATAATAAATGGCTTTCTACGTAGACTTTTTATGTAAAAACACACTTGAACAGGAAAACCAATTACAAAAATGAACACCTTTTCTGTTTAGAATTGATATTTATTTTGAAGTAAGTATGATGCCATATGAATTTATTGTTATATGTACCAGTATTTCCCATTTCCCATTTAACATACAATAAACAATTGTAAATCTTAACGAAGTAGCATAGCTCTATTCTGCATCTAACAAGACATTGCATGAAAAACAAAAACACAATACGAACATCTTATTTTTGTTCTTTTGTCATTTGCATTCAGCACGATTGGACTGATGAGTGCGCTTTGAGGAAATTCTTTGATTGCCAAATTTGATATTTCATCATTTGGATGAGGTTACCCTACATTATGAAGATGAATACCTAAACATCAGTCCTATGACCAAGCTCTCAGCTGGTATCACTATCACAAAGTAATATAATCTTCCTGACACAACTATCAATCTTGATACAATTGAAAAGTTGATAGTATTGTTAAACGTTTTTGTTATTTCTAAGAAGAAATTAACATATCATTTTGTATCTTAGTTAAACAGTAAATATTGAAATAGTTTTTGTTGATGTTGTTTACCTTTTGAATAGAAAATCATATCTCATTTATGTTGTCACATATCACATGCAAAAGAACTTTGAATTACGCGCGCACGGTAGAAAGTCGTGTACCGGATATTTATTTGGAAACGAGGGGAGGACATTCGAATATGGGACACTAGCAGGTGCGTTGTAACCGTGGCCGGTTAATAAACGTAAATACGGGAATAACACCAACGGAAACCGCAGCTTTCGGTGAGTGCCATACCCGTTAAAGGTTTATATATGTATTGTTAAATTCATGAGTTATTTTATCCATTTTGCTGTGAGATAAACAGCCGTAAACAGTGTCATTACCTGTTCTATTTATAGAGTCGCAACTGTACTGTACAGGTGTATACACGTGTTAGCAGGTGCGCGTTTGTTATTGTTAGCTAGTAAGGTGGTGACGCTACATTTGTATGTTCAAGGAGTGATACGGCATAATATGTAACATTATAACAAACCCAATTGTAGTTAAGTAATTACTGTTTATAATTTTTAATAATTATAAAGAGTTTCGTAGAGTGGTTACATCTATTGTGGCTTATGGTATTACACGCAAAACGGGTTACGTTGTAGCGTTGCTAGTAATAGCGTGTTCCTTAAAGACGGTTACTGCAATTTACTCAGAATAATAGGGAATAAGTTTGTGATTAGTGGATGTCAATTATATTGTAGTTTAACCCGATATTGTTGGTGCCGGTGGGGTCTAACATTGACGTTTCCGGAGTGTTACGGACCGGTGGCCGATGCTATTGACCGGTGAGGTAGACCAAGGTCCATACAGTCCTCCAACTAGGGATGGTTATAGGGGATGATCGTCCAACCCTCGAGTCTCTTGATGTAGGATTCGTCTTCGGCTTGGGAGGGTTAAGGTTGTGGAGTACCTGGAGTAGCTATGGTAGCTAGGGACTCAGTACACCGAAAGTGGAACTCAGCCCACTAGTAAGTGTGAGGACGTTTGGCCGTCAGTGTGCAACATGGTGGATTACTGCCCACTTGCATTGTGATCTGAGACAGTAGTGTTCATTGTTTGACTGTTTTATAAAAAGCGTGGACCACAGCCCATCTTTACCAGTGTTATTGTGTATTTTGTTGTGTTGTAGCAACGGAGTGAAAGAGCGAGAGAATCCGTGTTAACTTACCTTTTCTGTCATTGTAAATAAATATATGTACAGGTATACTAAGGAACAAGTGTCAGTTATATATTGTCAGCATCAACACAAAACCGCTCTTCCCGTTACATATGTATATGAAAATGAATCTCTATATACCTCTTAAATGGAGAACACGTGTATTGGGTTTGAATGCATTACCAAATTAAGTACTTCAACGTAGATGATGGCTACCATTATGATAAGAAAATACATGATCTCCAAATTTATGAGAATGGTATTTCCTAATGGATATGTATTAGACACTGGCGGTCACTTTCTAGCAAATTCTGGATATAAGCATTTGATGATATCATTTTAAAAGTCTAGTGAAAGTCAACACGATAGTGCAGCAGCAAATGCTGACAGATTTATCACTAAAACACGATGGGTTGTTTAAACGTATCATTCTAGTTTCAAACAGTTAAGATTTTCCAAAACTGAGTTCATATCAAACTATTTTTTATGTAACAATAAACAGTTTGTTTAGAATTGTTTCGGCAGATTTTAACTGGTTACATGGGCCCATATACTCTCCATCTGATCCTGAAAAGAAAAAGGTCCTCTAGAAAAATTAAGCTATTGTTAAATACAGAAAATGATTGAGCAAAACGTGTTCAAACCAAGACTGAGCTGTTTAAGAGGTCGAAGGCAATCTCGACAAAGACTGAAGAATCTTACCTTGAATTACTTGTGTTAGACTCCGAACATTTAGAGTCAATTACATGAAGTAACTACCAAATGAAGCAATCACCACGCTTTTACGAACACTTGATCAAAGTAGGAGCCAATGAAATCATGGTTCATCGACAATCCACTGACCTTATAAGGTGCAAGATCCTTCGCGACATCGAAAACAAAATACAACATATTGTAATGCCGAGTGTAGTGTTAAGAAAAATAATGTAAGACGTGGTAGCGTCAATTGAGGTATTTAATACATGTAATACTAATTATGAACAATTAAAACATAGGCTTCCGATGCACACAACTCCTTACAGTATCACTTATTACAAAAACAATATAAACTGGAGTACCGGTGTACTTATACGTCCGTCTAGTTCTCGGGTCACAGCTAGAGAGAGAGAGCCTACCAATCACCTGTACACGTGTTCTCTCGACACGCCCTAGCACACACGGATTTGATTTGATCGTCCTTCCATCTCTCCTATACGTTGTGTGTTCCCTCGTCAAGGATATTCGGAACTTAGACACATCAATAGGGATGATAGGGCAAGCGAGTGTATCTGGTATCTGGGGATTCACAGGCTGCTCCTCGTCGGAGCTACTCGAATATTCCGCCTTTTCGTCGCGACCAATTCGCTCCTTAGACCCTGGACGAACAGACAGCCTATCCGGGGCAGAAACCATCTCCCGTTGCCGTTCCTTTTCCCCCAAAGATTTATCCCTGGGAGGCGAGGAACTGCCCGCATCCAACAGACATTCAGATGTTTTCGCCGAAACGTTAACACTATCATTGACATCGACGTGGTCACGATTGTTCGCGTCGATCACTAGGACCCCATTCCGATCATGGAGACGATCTGAATTTCGGATGGATGCGTGCTGACAGGCTTCGGGAGGGAAAGGCTTAAGCCGATTGAAATGGACGACTTTGGGCTTTCCAGGACCTGGATCTGCCCTCACGCGATAAGTGACTTCAGACAAACGATTCAAGACAACATGGGGTTTCCAAAATTTCTGAAATGTTGGGCATATGCCTTTTTTCTTATTCGGAGTGAAAAGATAAACACGATCCCCGGATTGGAATGGTTTATTATATATGGTCTTCTGGACGGAAGCTGATCTGCGAAGAAACTCCCTTGCAAACTCGTACGCTTCGTTGAACCTTGATTGGATTCTCCTAGCAGATTCGGTCGTTGTCTGAGCCTTAGAGGGAGGCGGAAACATTACGTCGACAGGCAGGTAAATTTCCCTTCCCAAGGTGAGAAAATTTGGTGTAAAACCAGAACTTTCCTGAACGCTCGACCTGTACGCCATCAACACATAGGGTAAGTATTCACCCCAAGTATCTTGATTGTGGTTCTCAATATACGCACTCAGCATCTGCACCAAAGTCCTATTAAATCTCTCCATGAGACCATCTGACTCGGGGTGAAAAGGCGTCGTCCTCGTCTTGGCGATACCCAAAGCACTGCAAACCTCCTTCATGACCTTTGAGTCGAAGTTTATTCCCTGGTCAGAATGACACTCAAGAGGCAAACCAAAACGACAAAGGAACTTCTCCACCAAAACACTGGCTACTGTAATTGCTTCCTGATTTTTGATGGGGAACCCTTCAACCCACTTCGTGAAACAATCCGTAACTACCAGGATGTATCGACTTCCAGTTGCTGTTAACGGCAATGGGCCCAGAATATCTGCAGCGACTCTTTCCATCGGTCCTCCGCTCAGGTAGATACTCATAGGAGCTTTCCTCTTGGAATAGGGTTTTTCTTGGAAGCGCAAACAGGGCATGATGCAATCCACTTTGCGACGTCGGAGGCGAGGCCTCTCCAGAAGAATCGATCCCTCACTTTACGGACGGTCTTCTTGTAATCCATATGTCCCGCGGTTTTCGCGTCATGCAGTTCCTGGAGAACTATTCGCCGGAGTGTACTAGGGACCAAATAAAAATCTTTATAACCGGAACCGGATTCATTCTCCCATCTCCTGCAAAGTACCCCGTCTATCACGCGCAGTTGCTCCCACTGGGCAATATAGCTTTTCAGGTCCGCGGACGCCGCTGGGGAAATCTTCAGATGATGGTTTCTTATCGTTTGTTTTGTGTTCCAGGAGAAAACTTAGCTCATGATCTTCTGATTGAGCTTTCCTGATATCGCCGTCTATGATGTTATTCAACACTGTTCTACAATCTGGCTCTGACGTCATATCGCTCCCCAAAACTTCGTTATAATTGCTTTCCTCCAGCCCGCACTGCTTGCATGGACGTCTTGACAACGCATCTGCATTAGCGTGCCTCTTTCCGGGTCTATGTTCTATTGAAAACTGATATATGTCCAAAGTCTCAATCCAACGGGCTATTTGGCCCTCAGGTTCACGAGTCGAGAGCAACCATCTAAGAGCGGCATGGTCAACGCGAAGCTTGAACTTTCGTCCATAGAGATAATGCCGAAAATGCTTTATGAAAAAAACCATCGCAAGCATCTTTCTTCTCGTCAAGCAATATCTCCTTTCAGTTTTAGTGAGCGTTCTACTGGCGTACGCTAACGGGCGTTCGACGGGAGCGCCATCTTGAATCTGCACTTGTGACAGAACGGCTCCAATTCCGGTATTACTCGCGTCGATATCCAAAATAAATGTGCGCTCCGGATCTGGATAACCAAGAACCTCTGAATCTGTCAGTTTTTGTTTCAACGTCAAAAAAGCCTCATCGTGTTCATCCCTTCATATGAACGGTCGATTTTTCTCTGTCAATTCGAACAGTGGTCGGGCCATAGTCGAAAACCCCTTGACAAACCGCCGATAGTACGAACAGAACTCGAGGAAACTGCGCAGTTCTTTGACCGTTGTTGGCGTAGGCCATTCCGATATCGCTTTTGTCTTGTCGGGATCAGTGCTAACGCCGGCTTCGGACACCACGTGACCCAAATAATTGACGGAATTCGACAGCAGGTTGCATTTTTTCGGTTTCAATTTAAGATTTGCTCCTCGGAGTCGATGGAATACCTGCCGGAGCCGGTGGATGTGGTCCTCAAATGTTTTACCGAAAATGATAACATCATCCAAATACACTAGGCATATTTCCTAGTGTAAACCTACGAGTACTCTTTCCATTAGTCTCGGTGCTACCGCTATTGGACAAACCGAACGGCATCACGTTAAAATGAAAAAGGCCCTTTCTCGTTACAAACGCGGTTTTACTTTTATCTGCGTCCTTCATCTGCACCTGCCAATATCCACTTGTAAGGTCGAGAGTTGAAAACCATTTAGCTCCGGAGAGGCTATCCAGAGTTTGATAAATTCTTGGCAGTGGGTAATCGACGCAGAACCTCATCGTTCCGTCTTTCTTTTGCACTAGTACAATTGGGGAGGCCCATGGACCGTCTGATGGTTCTATGATTTTATTTTGTAGCATCGACTCTACTTGCCGGTCAGCCTCTGCTTGTAATTGTATAGGCGCTCGTCTTAGCGATTGCTTTATCGGATTCTGGTTACCCGTTTCAATACGATGTTTGACAACCCCGGCCTTACCTATATCTGTGTTAGATTTCGAGAACACGTCGTCGTACTCACTCAAGAACTTCTTAGCCTCTGTTAACTGGTCTATGGACAGCTTATTTCTGCAACCTTTTATTATATGGTTTTAAGTGCAAGGATATCGGAATATCAGCCGAAGTACTAGCTACTGATGCTACCAAATCCGGTTCGCGTTTCAGCTTCGCGGTCTCGGCGTTCCAAACATCTACGATAGGTTCTGCTTCGGCCGCAACAGTCCCTTTTCGAATCAGTTTGGACTCAGAGCCAAGATTCATAACTCTCAGCGGACTTCGTTCCGACGTTCCGTCAATGATAACCTTACAAACCATAAAATTATGTTTCTGGACGAAATTACTTATCGTTTCAACAATCAATGATTGCCTCGACGGCTCCTCAGGCTGAACAGGTAGTATCATCTCGTGACCTGGTTGAACCAGAACGTCTTCAATGACCCTGACTTTGACCTTTCGGGTTTCCATATCTATCCTTGTCTACGGGTAACTGGGATCCTCCCTACACCTATTGGATTCAGGTGGTAGACGCAAAACGGAAGAATGAACATCAACAGTGCATCTATGGGATTTGAGGAAATCAAAGTCCAGCAATCCGTCGTAATTGATCTCAGCAACTAAAAATTGATGTGTATAGCTGTTTCCGCCCATGGTGATTAACAATTCCTACTGTTCTAAGTTTATGCCCCGTGACTCCCTTCGTATTCCACGGAACACTCCCCGGATTGGGAATCTTATGACGGATCCGCTCGTAAATCTTTGTAGACAAGATAGACACACTAGCTCCCGTGTCCACTAAGAAATCCACTCCCATACCGTGAACCGTACATGGAATAAAACATCCGTCGTAATACTCTTCACACAAATTGGGTCCTAAATAAGGTGCGATTTGTCGACCATTCCCGATCACACCTAGAAGTTTTCGATTCTTTCTTCTGTTTACGTTCCCTTCGTTCTTCCTTACAATCTCTGCTGATATGCCCTCTTTTATTACAATTAAAGCATCTCCTCCCGGCAAACTTAGGCTTGTCCTCAAGTCGCTTCCTTAACAACGTCTTTAGTTCCTGGACCTGAGTCCGAAGCTCTTGAACTTCTTCCTCTAAACGCCGATCTACGTGATCTCCTTGCGGCCCGGTTCTCGACTCAACATCCAAATCTGCAGGTCGAATTACTCTATCAGTATTAGAAGAACTTCGCTGGGTTTCTGCCTTTTTGATAGATTGAGTGACATCGTCTAGACTCTTGCAATAGGCTTGTAAAACGTAAAGGCGAATGCTAGGATCTGTTAGCGCGTCAATGAAATGATCTCTTGCTAGGACGTCGAGAATGTTGTGATCTATTCCCGGATAAGCCTCTAATGCCAATCTCTTTATGGACTGACTCAGCTCCATTACCGATTCTCCCTCTGTCTGTCTTCTCGCCTTGAGCTGAGCTCTGTATAACTCACTCCTTTTCTGCGGATGAAATCTCCTGTTCAGTGCTGCGACGACTTTCTCATAGTTTTGCATCTCCTCTGCAGACAAGATTCCAATTGTCTCAACAAATATTCCGCCTTCTGTAAATTGCTCCATTCGTTAATACGAGAACACATCTCAAAATATTTCAGGTAACGGAGTCGATCCGTTGTAGGTTTCGGGAGTCACTTTTGGTCTTTTATGACTGTGTTTGGATTTGGTCCCGTGATCCGATCCGGTTGCGCCGTTATGATCCGATCCGGTCTCAGCTCCCCTTGACCGTTTCAGCTGTGGATTTGATCTGTTCAAACTCTCCGTATTGTGGCGTCTGATCCGGAATGTGTCCTCCCCAGGGAAAGTGGTTCTCCCGTTCAACCTATCGGAATGTAACTCTGTGATTTAATCCTCAAAATCCGGCTCGGATTTAATCCGCAGCGTATTCCGAAGATCCTCCTGATCCGGTTCACGTTTGTTCTCCCTATAGTTTTGACCCCTCGGATATGGTATGGATTTCATCCTGCCAGCCTGCTTATCTCCGACTGCATGTTCGAATGATCCGGTGGGTTGGTTCACATGCCTTTTCGCTGGTCTGATCTTGGGAATAGCTCCAGTATCTTTCCCCGTCCTCCTCGGTTGTCCATCTCGCCATAGTCCGTAATCAGGCGCGGATCTGTACCGATCTTCAGATACCTTCTCTCGTTTGATCTTCTGCTGTGGTGCGGGTAGTGAAAAATCTGTTGACTTAATACAATCATCGGCGGATTCGTGATTGACGTCCTCTCCTTCCACAACCATTCCACTTCCGCCCTGATCCGTAAGTTGATCTGTTATCCAGCTGTGCATATCCGGATTGTGAAGGCGTAAATCCTCGTGCGCCCTTTGTGTTTCCATGGCTAGGTCTTCCCGGAGTTTAAGGATCTTCTCGCTGATTCTGATGACGACATGTTCAAAACGGTACGTCGTTCCTGGGCCAGTGTAGGTCCCACACGTTGCCCCTCTGTAGATTTAAACTTTCGGTCATTATCTGGGTACGAGTGTAGTTTTTTCCGTTGTGTTACGTTTGCATCATCCATTACACAGCGTGATATATAACAAAATACAAGGAGCGTACCGATATAGATTAATATAAGTCAAAATACCGCTGCCACCAATGTACTGCAGAGTGTAGTGTTGAAAAAAATAATGTAAGTCGTGGTAGCGTCAATTGAGATATTTAATACATGTAATACTAATTATGAACAATTAAAACATTGCCTTCCGATGCACACAACTCCTTACAGTATCACTTATTACAAAAACAACATAAGCTGGAATACCGGTGTACGTATACGTCCGTCTAGTTCTCGGGTCACAGCTGGAGAGAAAGAGAGCCTACCAATCACCTGTACACGTGTTCTCTCGTCACGCCCTAGCACACACGGATACGTCTAACCGCCACTGAGTGGGACATGTACCGCCAACTAAATCAGTTAATGTTCCAAGCATTACACTATGGATACAATATTGTTTGATAGATGACAGACATTTAATTGCAGTGCACTACTGCACCTGCCCAGTAGGTCAGAGGGCTGTCGGTATGTGTGCACATACAGTCAATGTTTTATCTCATTTTGGTAAATATTCAAAGGAACCATGCAATAAAAATTAAGACGACATCAGTTTATGAATCAAATGTGTTAGATTCCACAACCACCAGAACTTCAACCAAAAGAAAAAATGCATTATAAATTTCAAGCCTTTATATGTCACGATTACAACAATTGGGCATATGCATTGTAATCACGGTAGTATATTTCACATGGACTTAAATGGGTAACGCAAATCACCAATGCCTTAGCGAGATGCGTTTGCTCAGCGGTTAAGGTGTAATGTACGTTTTCACCGCTAATGCACTTCACCTCTGGGTTGCGAAACCCATGTGAAGCATTTGCCATGTACTGACCGCAGGTCAGTGGTTTTTCGCACTTAGTAGCATTGGTAATGGAGTAAGAGAAATGTTCATAATCTGGTGAAAAGATATATTTGTACCACCAACCTTAATAATTAAAACAGGTCTCTGCAATTCCAACACAGTTATTTCCTGACTTTGTAATGTAAGCACAAACGAAGTTGTGTGAAAATTGAATAATAAACTCAAGCGATGAAGAAACTTTGAAGATGATTCTAGGCAAGACGTCGAGTATAATGTTAAATATTTTAAAATCAGAATGAAGATCAATTCATACAGAGCAAACTGCAAAATCAACCATTTGTATCAATTGATTTAGGAGAAATTGAAGGGAATTGAAAGAGAACTTTGTAATTGGAAATCGAAATGGGCTGATTGTTTGAGCTGGCTAACCAGTACCGGGTATGTCCCCTATTTACTCTCTCCTCAACCCTGATTCTCCTAGGCATGGCGTAAATAAATGAGTTTTACATCCTTATTGTTGGCCAATTGGCCCAAGAGGGCTGCTCTCAGTTGGGCATGAGTAACGGGGAAGGCTATCGTCGTCGAACCTGTCTATCCAGCTGGCCTCACAAATATTCAATAGGGGATAGGTCTATTGGGTGGATATTGATGTTAGTGAGAAAGATCCTCGCTACATGGGGACGAGCATTTTCCTGCTGTGGTGTGAGGTTTTGCTGCAATAATGGGACAACATGGTTTAGAATAATCTCATCTCTTTACCTAGCGGCACTTAAATTACCTACCACAACCAGTGGTGATTTACCTCCATGTGAGATCCCCCAACACAATAACCGATCCACCTATCCGGCAAAACGACTTTGAGGACTTAGATATTCAGTACTTTCAGTAATTTGATTTGTAGTGCAAGGATGATACAGTAAGGAAGTTTAAGAACTTTGGCATATCCAGTGAAATATCATACCATCAATTATATGACAGGGAGACATATTCCTGACGTAATTATCAAATGTTAAAATTTTGGAGTACTCAAGGTTTATGGAAATCTCAGAAAAAGTGGCGCTGCAATCACATATGTCATGTTTCAAGAAAACAAAGATACTGTTTCACTGTATCTTGAGCTCATTATTTGGTTTATATTACCATCAAAAAAAAAAAAAAAACAAAACAAAACAAAACAAAAAAAAAAAAAAAAAAAAAATCATCGTGTGCCGCCATGGAACAACTACTTTCCACTCGACGAAATATTGCTGCTTTCCCTTTATTATAGGTAAATAGACAAATATTAGCGTAACTGTAAAAGTCCGCAAGACAGAAATAAAAAATAACCGGAGTGAATATAAACCAATCATACTGAAGTTCGTGGCAAGAATAGGACAATCATCGGCGCAATCGATTTTGTTTTACGTACGCTACATAATTGGTGACCCTATTTACAGATTATCTTTGGTCCGTAGTCAGTCTCCGCTGATGAGCAACCTATTCTCATAATGGTTCACGTTGAAAAAATACATTCATATATCTTTTTTGAACCTTCATTAACAATACTGTGATGCGGCCGTGATTCCGGACCACCGGACCGGTTTCTATTTTATGTGTTAGACATTGTTGATGTTTTTCCGGTTTTTTGTCGAGTTTTACCGCCATTAAAGGTTGACAAAACTCTGACGAGTTAACTTGTCATTGCGCAAGCCTTCTACAAATATTCGAGCACAACAAGTGGTGTCAGAAGTGGAATTTGGTTATACGCCCAGGAGGGAGTCAAAAGCCCGATTCTGTTTGTGTAATAATGTACTGCAACTCATACCTCGGAGTGGACAGGAGTCTGCTACAGGTATAGTGTACGGTGTAAGTTAGTGTAGTGTCACAAAATAGTGTACGGTGTAAGCTATTGTAGTGTCACATAACGATTGCACCTTGTCTCATTCTCCTTATTTTAGTTAAGATTATAATTAGGTGAGAGTTATTCACGTTTAACTCCAAAGCATGTCGACATATTAAATTTAGGCAGTTTTCGTGCATTTTGTTTATATGAGGCATGTTTTGAACTACATGTACTTTCGTCTTACATTTATATTGTTTTGGCAACAGTACTGTCGGCGTTCACTGCGAACACCGGTTTGTTAAACGAATCATTCACAGCGAACGGTCAACTTTTCTCTTTCAGCGGTCAGAAAAAGATCTTGTAGACTACATATACTCACACAATGTGACAGTACCGCATCAGGAATCAGATTACGTGCCCCTGCTTGTGTCTGACAAAAAAGGAAAACGACTAGCAGCTGTGTGTAGGGAGGATAATTTAAAACTGCCCATACAGTTTGCTTGTAGAGCTGGTGCCAATATATCAAACCTTGTTGCCTTACTCAAGGAACAAATCCCCATACCAAAGAGGAAATTTGGTAAACTTGTTTATGTTTATTTCTGGGGTGGAACCTGTGATATCACAACAAAGCAAGGTAAATTCATAGACATTGCCGGGAGTTGTGTTAGAACTGTGAACAAAATCATAAACAATTACATAAGTGCAAGAGATTACACAGTTAAACGGGGATGCAAAATTCAGTTTATAGGGGTACCAGTTTACTCTGTGAGTCTCTACAACGACATTAAAGGTCATAAATCTCCATATGAATTCCTCGAATCAGATGATGAAGTTGCTAGACAGGTACAGCTCTTGAATTCTAAAATTGAAAGTCCCAATACTGAACTCGGAACAACAACACTCAAATTTAATGCTGACCTGCGTGACTGCAGAAAGAAAGGGAAAGAGCGCTATTTCATAGACTTACTAGATGATGGTCTACACCCCGGAGAACTACTAACAAGGAAGTGGGGGTGTCGATTAAGATTGGACATCATAAAATAGTGCTATATTGATAAGTAAGTGCTAGAAGTGTAAGTTGACAAACAGGAACTTTTAGCTTTCGAACAAGCTAAAGAGGACTAGCATGGCACATCTTAGTGATCAGCCTCCAGAGGAACAGCTGGGGGGTCAGGATGACACGGCGTCATTTGATCCCAAGGTGGCAAATGACATGTTTCTTGTCATAATGAAGAGTTTTGATGAACAACGCGAAACACCAATGGGAATATTTCGTGAGGTTATGAAAGATTTTGATGAGGAAAAAAGAAAACACCTCGCGGAACATAATGAAATGGTGAGGTCTTTCGTGCAGGAGGCGCGCAAAGAGATCAGGGCGCCCTGTCTCAGCAAGCACCACCATTAGCCCAGAGGTCCTTCGTTTCAGACGAGCAACAAGATGGATTTAAAACCACATGGGATCAAAGGTCATATGGCGGCTTTGATGAGGAACTGCGAGTGATACGCGAGAGAGAACACTCATATTCAAGCCCAAATTATTCCCAACTCAGTGGACTGAACAACTCGCTCTCTAGTACACCCTCGTCCGAAAGGCAAGTTTCAGAACGCCTCGACAAGGGCCCAGGGAAAGGCCCTCAGACAAAACTCCCGGTGTTTGAAGGAAAGGAAGATGTGGAGACTTTCATTGTTCCTTTTGAAAGATTAGCAGATCGGTATCACTGGTCAGATAGTGAGAGGGTTGATAGGCTATATGAATGTCTCAAGGGCAGGGCCATGTGGTATGTCTGCTCACTGCCAGAAAACATAAGAAAAGAGTACAAGAACCTGAGGCAAAGTCTTGTCCAGCGGTTTGGACGGAGGGACCCTCCATCAACAGCAAGATCAAAGCTGCACGAAATACGGCAACATAGCTTGAGCAACGATGAATTTGGAGAGGAAGTTAGACGCCTAGTTACTTTGGCTTATCCGGGGGAAGATTTAAACTTACAGGACCAATTAGCTGCAGAAGCCTTTCTTAAGGGATACAAGACATCACGGGTAGCATACGACGTTTTGAACAAGAACCCCAAAACACTCAATCAGACAATAGAAATGGTAACTTCACAGGATTACAACTTCAAAGCCACCCTGGGGAGATGGGGCCTGTAGTGCGGATACAGATGATGAAGGGGTGTTGAATGCACAGCGTGTTCACATTCTGCCAAATGCTGCCAGCCGGGATGGACTTGAGGCGAGAATGAAACAACTTGAGGATCTGAGTGTCGATCAAGATTCGATGAAACTATGAAGGAACGCCAGTTAGCTACTAAGGAAGGTAAGGAATGTTACCGGTGTGGTGGCAAGGGTCACTTTCAGAGAGATTGTAGCTCTGGTAGGTCCAGATCACCTACATCTCCCAGCAGGCCACATTCTCCGCGACATGACATAAAGATTACCAGGGCCAGCAGAACGGGGAAAAGCATTGTTGTTCCGATAATTGTCAATGGGGAACCTACTGAAGCTGTCATCGACACGGGAGCGGACGCAACAGTTATCTCTGACAGATGGGCGAAAGAGGTTGGACTCAAGTATGAGAAACCGGGAACGGAAATAAATTTATTAACAGCGGAAGACGGGGCACAGATGACTGGGGTAGGAGTAGTCACTGCGACTCTCCAACTTGGTGAGGAAGTGAAGAAATTACCAGTGGTGATAGCCCCTATTAGGGATAACATGCTAGTTGGTATTGACCTGCTCCAATCGGTACTTGCAGTCATCCATACAGGAGAGAAAAATATTGAAGTCAGTGGGAAGTTGCTTCCAGGTTTCTCCCAAATGGCTGATACTGATATTGCTAGAAGTGTAGTGCGAGTTGATGCTAGCGTGGTGATTCCACCAGGAAGTGAGAAAATGATAGTGAGTCGGTTGGAAAATCCCTCTCAACCTTCCCAGGCAATATTAGAGACATTCAATCATCAGAGCGGGTTGCAAATTGGATCATGTCTTGTCTGTATGAACCAAACTGTTCCTGTGAGGGTCCTTAATCTGAAGGACTGCGAGATCAAACTCTCGGAGAGCACCTTCCTAGGAAAAGTTGAGGAGGTAGATGTTGACCAGAAGTTCAACAACGCAGAGGCAGTTTTCCCTATTGCAGAAACAAAACATTTACAAAACTCTGTAGGTGTGGATATATGTGTTCCTTTACACTTGCAGGACCTTTTCTCAGAATCCTCGAATGGCCTGACAAATCCTCAGAGACAGAGACTCTGTATGCTTCTAAAGGAGTTCCCTGATATCTTTGCAAAGGACGACTACGATTTGGGCACTTTCAGCGGTGTAAAACATCGAATTGACACCGGTGAAGCAATGCCAATTCGCCAGCCAGCCAGGAGGACTCCATTAGGATTCCAAGGCGAAGAAGATTCCCACCTTCAAAAACTGATGGAAACTGGAGTGGTCATCCCATCAAGTTCCGAGTGGGCATCACCAGTAGTGTTAGTTCGGAAAAAAGACGGTGGAGTGCGATGGTGCGTTGATTACCGAAAGGTGAGTGAAGTCAGTGTAAAGGACGCCTATCCACGTCTAAAAATTGTTCTTAACATCCACGTAGAAGGTGTATAGCTTCTCCTTGATTTGATGTTTATATGATTAATATAACTTATATTGGAGATAAAATAAGAAAAATGAAGGAAAGATGAAGAGGAATATCTAATGTGTCAACATACACATTTATTCTCTACGATATAAGTTATTTTGTTAGGTGTCTGAATTTATTGTCGTTATATTTCACTGTTGTTTTGTTAAATTATTACTTTCCACTATGCCATTTCAAGATATGTAGATGGATCTTTTCAACTCGTCTTCTTACATTATATTACCGTTTCGTGTGTTTCGCATCGCTCTGAATCCTAACATGAACGTCATTACATTCAACTTGCTGTAATCGTTTGTTATTCAACCGTAAACATTTTCTACTTCGAGGGAACAGTTGCACTGTAAAGATAGTACAAAGGACACATGTGGATGTCACGTTTAAATAGAAATGTAGTGTTAGATACAGTGGAGCTAAATAATGAATTAAACTGCATCATACAGCCGTTCAGTCCTTCTAGTACTCGTCAATGTTTCTAAGAGCATAACGTTTGAAGGTTAGTAGGCGACTTGGGAAATTTCAAAGTGATGTAAAGAAAAGTCTCTATTTGGAGGTGCACTAGCCCCAGTATTCAATAAATGTCGTATTTTTACTCATCAGATCATTTAAGAACAAAGTCCATTCAATGTGTATACATTGTACATGAAAACCGAATCCTTATATAGTCCATTCCATATGTAGGTTTTGCTGTGAATTCCATCTCTAATCTCCTGAGCCGAGCGGCTGTCGTAGGTTGTCGACAAAGTCTGACAAATTTAGTAAGCAGATACTTTATTTTCTCTCACATCCCTCATAACGCTATTATATTTCATATCAGGTTTATCTTTTCAAGTAGTCGGGAGGCAGTAAACAAGTAAAGATAGAAAGTGTAATGATATAAACAACACCTTAATCAATAATCCAAAAACATTTCTCGTTTTTAGTTACATTTTGTATGTAAAGAAAGAACCTTGATTACAAATCAAGAAGCAGAATCCTATCTCTTTTTCCATTCTGTGGAGAGACTTTGTGATGGTTGTGCTGGAGATATCTTATTTTAATTAATGTTCAGCTAACATCGTCATGCACAATAATCAATAAGCTATGGAAAAGTGCGATGGTACCACAATATATACAACTCAATATCTATGTTAGCGATGATGATGTCAAATACAGATATCTCCATTTAGGTGCTTTATGATGCAAATACCTTGGTATATTTTATTACACGTACACTTTGCTACTGAGAATATACACCGTTTCCTAGAGACCCACTGGTTAAGGCGGTTGGCCATCTTGATTGTTAGCACTCCACCTGTGGGTTGTGAGTTCAAGGCTTACATGGAGCAGTTCCCAAGAACTGGTTACATGTCAGGGGATTTTGTTTGGGTTAAGTCCGACTTTCATCCACCATCCAAACCAGACATGTCTTTAAATGACTAGGACGCAAAGATAAATTAAATTGGATCTTTCCAGTATTTCAGCTGTAGTGTCAGTTTCAAATAAGAATTTTAACTCCTATAATAAAACGTTAAGCTAGAAAAAATTCGAATCCTTATCCCTTGTTTATGTAAATATTGCCTTCTTCATGAGATGGAACCCTTTACGATTTATTGTTAGATATTTATCAAACGATAGAAGAGGAGGTATCCTCATGTAAGAGACTAAAAACATCGATATGGTAAAGAAAGTTTCTAACATTTTTGTATTCGGAATGCAAGATACATAGCCGGAAATAATTTCAAAAGATGAATTATAATCATACCGTTGTTAATTCATTTAAAAATATGAAAAATAGTGTTTATGTTCATTGCTATACATCATTGCAGCGACAATAGGATATTTCTTTAATCCCAACCATATCGTATTTATTGTTTTCCAGTTTTTGTATCATTAAAGGCACATTAGAATATGGAACTGAGATTATATATAGAGAGGAGCCACCTGTACATTGATCGTTTATCAAAGATAAAATTAAAGTTTGTATCATTGTATGATGTGTTAAAATACCTTAAGCCGTTTCTCGCTACTTATTAAACATCTCCTTTGCTGCATCGTCATGTTTATGAATATTTCTGTATTATAGATTGACACCAATTTCCGATGTTGTATTTCCCATATGTTAAGCCAGGGCCGATGACTTAAATACTACTTACCAGTGTTGTAGCTATCGTGTGTTATTTTACGGTAGTAATGTCGAACTTCCATATATATTATAAATATTTAAACAATATTTTGTATCACAGACATATTGGTTATCATAACATAAAAAATGTAACACTGTGTAACATATTTTAATATGTTTTCTGCACACTGTGGGTAAAGTTGTAAAGACTGAGTCTATCACCAGTTTGAGTTTTAGCATCAATGGTCCCCAAGAATTCTGTAATCCATGTAAATTTTAATCATGAATGTATTTGAACATCTGTTAAAGTTACATTTTATAAAACATAGTGATCAACATGTACACCCTTCGTTATAGTGACGTTGTAGTCCTACTATACATATGATAAACGTGTACACCCTTCGTTATAGTGACGTTGTAGTCGTACTATATATATGATTACCGTGTGAAATCTTCGTTATAGTGACGTTGTAGTCATACTATAGATATGATAAACGTGTACAATCTTCGTTATAGTGACGTTGTAGTCGTACTATATATATGATAAACGTGTACAATCTTCGTTATAGTGACGTTGTAGTCCTACTATATATATGATAAACGTGTACACCCTTCGTTATAGTGACGTTGTAGTCGTACTATACATATGATAAACGTGTACACCCTTCGTTATAGTGATGTTGTAGTCCTACTATATATATGATAAACGTGTACACCCTTCGTTATAGTGATGTTGTAGTCCTACTATAGATATGATAAACGTGTACACCCTTCGTTATAGTGACGTTGTAGTCCTACTATAGATATGATAAACGTGTACACCCTTCGTTATAGTGATGTTGTAGTCCTACTATAGATATGATAAACGTGTACACCCTTCGTTGTAGTGACGTTGTAGTCCTACTATAGATATGATAAACATGTACAATCTTCGTTATAGTGACGTTGTAGTCGTACTATATATATGATAAACGTGTACAATCTTCGTTATAGTGACATTGTAGTCCTACTATATATATGATAAACGTGTACACCCTTCGTTATAGTGACGTTGTAGTCGTACTATATATATATGATAAACGTGTACAATCATCGTTATAGTGACGTTGTAGTCATACTATAGATATGATAAACGTGTACACCCTTCGTTATAGTGACGTTGTAGTCGTACTATACATATGATAAACATGTACACCCTTCGTTATAGTGATGTTGTAGTCCTACTATATATATGATAAACGTGTACACCCTTCGTTATAGTGACGTTGTAGTCGTACTATATATATGATAAACGTGTGAAATTTTCGTTATAGTGACGTTGTAGTCATACTATAGATATGATAAACGTCTACAATCTTCGTTATAGTGACGTTGTAGTCGTACTATATATATGATAAACGTGTACAATCTTCGTTATAGTGACGTTGTAGTCCTACTATATATATGATAAACGTGTACAATCTTCGTTATAGTGACGTTGTAGTCCTTATATATATGATAAACGTGTACACCCTTCGTTATAGTGACGTTGTAGTCGTACTATACATATGATAAACGTGTACACCCTTCGTTATAGTGACGTTGTAGTCCTACTATAGATATGAGAAACGTGTACACCCTTCGTTATAGTGACGTTGTAGTCGTACTATATATATGATAAACGTGTACACCCTTCGTTATAGTGACGTTGTAGTCCTACTATAGATATGATAAACGTGTACACCCTTCGTTATAGTGACGTTGTAGTCCTACTATAGATATGATAAACGTGTACACCCTTCGTTATAGTGACGTTGTAGTCGTACTATATATATGATTACCGTGTACAATCTTCGTTATAGTCACGCTGTAGTCCTACTATAGATATGATAAACGTGTACAATCTTCGTTATAGTGACATTGTAGTCCTACTATATATATGATAAACGTGTACACCCTTCGTTATAGTGACGTTGTAGTCGTACTATATATATATGATAAACATGTACAATCATCGTTATAGTGACGTTGTAGTCATACTATACATATGATAAACGTGTACACCCTTCGTTATAGTGATGTTGTAGTCCTACTATATATATGATAAACGTGTACACCCTTCGTTATAGTGACGTTGTAGTCGTACTATATATATGATAAACGTGTGAAATTTTCGTTATAGTGACGTTGTAGTCCTACTATATATATGATAAACGTGTACACCCTTCGTTATAGTGACGTTGTAGTCGTACTATACATATGATAAACGTGTACACCCTTCGTTATAGTGACGTTGTTGTCCTACTATAGATATGATAAACGTGTGCAATCTTCGTTATAATCACATTGCAGGAATGCTATGGGTATGATAAACAATTAATCAACACAAATCACCGAAGACGGTATTGTTATCAGAAAACTAATGATTGCATTCCCTAGCCTGTTAGAAAAGGTGCAACAAAATATTTCTAACCATCAATATTAAGCACCTTTTATTTTAAGAGTCTTTAAAATGAAGACATGCTTCTGCAGCTGTTGTATCTGAAATTATGAAAGGAAAAGAAGTTAAAATGTCATGTTTATGCAATGATATGATCCATTCATCTGTAGATGAAACCTTTTATGTCTTATATAACAACAAAAAAAAGTTGGTGACGATCAGGTTCACTGAGTCTGTCTATCTGTACCATTCGTCAAGGGAGGGGGTGTAGGTTGCTGGATGTATTGTTGTTTGCGTGCGGCATGATACCATCCGGAACTTTGTGACTTTACGGTAACTGGTGTACGACACATCAGAAACGTGATACCCAACTGGAGGTTATGAATGGCTATCAGCACATGAGCATGTAACAATGTTTCTTGTGGGAGTAAATTTGTGTGTTTATTTCTGATTAACGTTTATTAACTAACTAATTTGTGGCTCCATTATCCTCCTATGAATCAGTTGTCCTATTCCTTTAACGCAAAGCATGTGTGGCAATCTGGTCACGGAGATGTTCAAATTTCATTAAAAGAGCCATGGATGTATACACGGTAGAATTTGAAGATCTGATGATATCAACACAACAGACGATGTCCACTGCGATGTTAAAATATGATTTCCGAAATTTTGAACGCTGACCCGGATGTCTTCATTATTTACTTTGATGACGATGTGATTTCTTTGCCGTGGTTAGTTACACCTCCCATAGTAAGGTTGGTAACAGGTAAATGTTACCCCGGCCGGCCTACGTCAATCATCATGTGTACAAATAGAGGCTGGTCTCGACTGAATACAAGTCTGTAAGGCACATTTACCAGTCCGTCCATTTGAAACCGTTTATTAACACTTTTGAGTAATTTTGTTCTGAAATAAAATATACATCCAATATAACAAATGCATGAAAGCACACAAAAGTCAATAGATACCTGTCATAAAGCACATTACGTTGTGACTCAAATGAAGTCAAAAAACTGATAGCTAAATCTGATGAACTGTTGACTCTTTTCAGTGACGCTTTGTTTGATAGTTAGACTGGTATAACAGCTGCTTTGGGAAAGTTATTTGATGTTATAAAGTATCACACATTAATAACTTGTCATTCTCAGATTATATTAAATTATTAAATTGATCTAATGCTGACCATTTGGTATTTTTTGTTTTTGTAATAGTCAACAATTATTACAGTTATCGTAATAGCGGATGTTGTTGATGCAGGTAAAAGTAATTACATAATTATTTAAAAAGACATCGATGATATATTATATTTATGATTTCGGACCGTCTGAAATATATATCATTTTCTCTCTATGGAACAATGGAAATCACTGTAAGATGGCAATTTCTGTTGAAATTTGATTCCTGATGGTAAGTGTTTTATTTGCATACTGACATTTCACACTGGATGACATTCTACTTTAAGAAGATATTAAAATATTAATTTTAATTCCTGATATATAATACAGTTTGTACCATAACTATCAGACTCCAACATCAGCTTTAATCTAAATACAACTAATTTGATTTTACAAACCTTGTTCAGTAGTTTCCTTAAGTAACTGATACCAATTATCTTTTAAGGGCACTAATATGATACTTAAAAAAATGTTTAAACGACATCTTCTAATGACGTATCAAATATTGTGTCGATGTATTTCACGACTTTCGTTCCAAATAACATGTTTATTGAGATAGAAAAAACAAACATTTGTTTCGTATTGGTCAATATTGTTTATCATTATGTTGCCCTTGATTCTTATTAATAAACACATAACATAGTTTGACTACCAATTCATTTAAATAAATAAAACGTACAAAATAGGCAATAAAAGATAATCCGTAAACTTTAAAATTACTAGAATGATATGTGTTAACGTAAAGATGGTGACGACAATGCATGGAATCGTGAAATGATTGGATATTATAAGTTGCTTTTCGTCACATTATGACAAAATTATGAAAAGGTAACGGTTAGGGTTAGGGTAATGGTGAACGCCGATAATCTTTAGAGACAAGCCGAGGCCACAGTTCGTTAGGGTTAGGGTTATCATGAACGGCGATAATCATTAGAGACATGCCGATGCCATAGTTCTTTACTAGCAAAATGAAGAAAATCGATGCCATGCTAACCCTAACCCTGACTCCAACTCCAAATGTGAAATGTTTATGTCAAAATAACAGGAAGGAGATAACGTCACTGAATTACAGATATTTTTATCGAATTGTTTTATACTACTAGCACAATTTCAGAATGTGTAGAGATGACGACACATGTCAGACACCATTTCTCAACAACAGTTTAGGCACGATATTGTTAATGGTATAACACGTACTGTGGTGAATGATTTTAGCGTCATGGAAACATCTGATTATACCACAAATTCCAAACCCACCTACCGTATATGAAAGTAGATATTAGGGAGAGAAGAAATAGCAAAACAACATCGTGAGATTCTACTTAGCAATATAAAGCAAGAACTACTTAAGACGTCATATTCTTGAACCTAAACAAAGTGTGGCTACGTGAACCGCGGTTAGACTTGGAAACTCAATGACAAAGCTGTACAGGTGCCAGATTACTTGAAATGGTACCAAGCCAGTTGTTAGTCAACATGAGAGACCAACAGACTAAAAAAAAACTTCTCAAAATTACGGCCATGTCTGAAATAATGAGGGTGTCAATGGAAAGCGTAAAAGCTTAATCCTAAACCATGTTATGGTTATCGTGTTTATCATAAATAAGTGGATATTAATTCCCAGTACTTGTAGTTAATTGATGAATGTTCACACTAATGTTACCTTGAACTCCATGTAGAAGGCTCCCTTTTTTCGTGCCGAAGCATCCGGTATCGAGCTACTACAGCAGATGGACGCATTATACGTAAACCGGAGAGCAATATTCTAGAAAACAAATCAAATGTTACTTATCAAGTATTGTCACTTATTATAGTTATATAATACATCATATCACACAGTTATATTATAATGTTATATCCTATAGTTTTATAATAATGTTATATCACACAGTTATATTATAATGTTATATCACACAGTTATATTATAATGTTATATCACACAGTTATATTATAATGTTATATCACACAGTTATATTATAATGTTGTATCACACAGTTATATTATAATGTTATATCACACAGTTATATTATAATGCTGTATAATGATCATAGTTTTCTTCATGTCCTCAGTCTAATTGTTACATTAAAATCGGATAAAAAGTTACTTCAAACAGTATTTTGTGTTGATGATACTTTCTTTTCGTGACACCTTGAATTTTCATAGAGCTTCAAAGCCAACATTTTGAACATTTGTTTCAAAATTAAATAAGCGTTCATTAGTTTCGTTTATCTAATTTACTTGATGCCACTGACCCATATTCCTAAATCTAGCACAATGGAAATGCTCAAAAAGTTATGCAGAACATGTTTATACCAAAAATTACTGTAAAACTTTAAAGCTGATACAGATATTATTAGTCGACACTATAAAAAATTACAGCTAAAAGGAATGAAAAGTTGCTTGCTTTCCAATGTTAATTTTATTTGATAAATGAAAGTCGTCTTCAGCTTCCCAGCCCAGGTATCCCTCACTTTACAAATTTGCCATTTGTTTGACTATTACATATCTACCTGTAAGCCATATCGTCGTCTTCAGCACCCCAGCCCCAATATTCATTAGAATATCCATTGACAAGTTGGAAATGCTCTGAGGTCATAGCAAGAACGCCACCGACAAGCAAGTCATACTTCAGTCTTAAACAAAAGAAATACGAAATATCAAATACAGGAAAGTCAATTAGGCAAAGAGACTGGAGAGAATGTGAAACTTTATGGAACAATAGTTATAGAGATTAAGAAAAACGTTTTACGATAATTATTAGCATTTGTAGAAATATTGTGTGTAACTGGCCAGCTTGGTCAAGCCTCAAAACGGATGTGTTTGACGTTGTAATAGGTGAATCACAAACTTGTTTGGTTATCTAACTGGATTTTAAATATAGTTTTCAAACTTGCGTTGTTGGACGAGAAGAAGAAGAAAGTCGCTATCAGTATCTTCATTTGTTGTAAATGGTTTTGTATATCATAATTTCATACTAGAATCATATTCAAAGGAATTCAAAGGAATCATAAACAAAATGGTAACGAGTTTAGTAAACATGCTCTTTTCCAGGACTCAAATATAAAAAGTAAGATAAAAATCTCCTGCCCGTAATCTCTTAATCCCTAACCCTGACCCTTACCCTAAGATAGCTACGCATTGTCCGCATTGATACATAAAAGTGACAATGGAATGTTCAGTGATAAATAGAAGGAAGAACTGACGATTCATGATGACAAATTTTGTAATAACTATGGTAAAGTCTTGACAGTTAATGTTTCACTGACGATGAAGAAATGATGATAAATGACGACGTGATGCAAAGAAATGATAAAACGGTACAAACGTCTACTTTAACCTAAGTCTTATTTGGGAAAGACGTGGTTCGAATCCACAAATTGTTACTGTGAATACTTTTCGAAATTGTTCATGCCACAATCTGCAGGAAATTATAATGTATTACTCCCATGTTAAGAACGACAAATTTTCAATTCTCAGAGACCTTCCATTTATCATTCTGTACTCAGTAAAATCAACCGTCTTTTAATCATTTCAGAAAACACAAATCTTCGTTATCTATTACATATTTTGAAGACACAAATATTCGTTGTCTGTTACATATTCCGACACAGATTTCATACTCAGAAACGCAGATATTTCCTAATGTTTCCGAAACATTATCTTTAGGTTGGTCAATGTCAATAAAATAGAAGTTCTTGTAACCTAACTTGTAGCATTTTTATGAATAGCGTTTCAATTGCTACACAGTCTCATTTATCAGACAAAAGACAAGTTTGAAGAGTACTAAATCTTCTTTATATAGGAAACCATTTTCACCGAGGTATGGTTTTGGATTAGCCCGAGAAAACTGTCGATTTCATCCAGTTTTCAATTTTCCTTACGAAATATACACAAGAAAGATATATATCTCAACTGTGAAAGGTAACTTGGTCTGCCCGATATTGCCATACAACTAAAAAAATTGGTGAATGTTAAACTGCAGCGTAAGTATACTTGAAGTTTTTCGTTGTTATCCTAAATGAATGCTAATTTATAATTTCATCATAATGCACCAAATGTGCACGAAATATACCATACCTGTAATGCATTTCATCCACAGCAACCGAAAGATGAGTGGGCTGCCATGGACAGCAATATAGATTTCTATCATTTTCAGGCACTAGATCGACATCATGAAAAATTGCACAATGGAAACGAAAACGTTTATTTGCTTCCAAGAATGCAGCATTCATCAATCGCCCTTTGTTGAACGTAGCGTTGCCAAACTACAGTAAAGCATATTAAGAGAAATTAAGATCTAAGATAAGAAAATATAAGTGTTACTTTCTTGTATGTTTTGAAGTCTTAAAATGACATCTATTTTGCTATATGCTAAGTACAAAATCACTACAGGATATATCGCGTCTGTGTAATTATGTGTCTCTTCTTGCAATGATATGATGTATATCATCAACACTAAAAGCTCCAGAACTTAAAACTGTATAACAATGACTGTTCAAACGATAAAGACAAATATGCACAAGAACGGGTTTAACTGATACAGTTATTTATTTCCCCTTTAATTTCGGCTGTCAATTATTAACGTTTTGTCAAAATCTGCGACGTAAGAGAGTGCTTATAACTCTAACACATACGCTTGTAGCTAATACTATCATTGTAAGGAATGGATTTTGTTGATATTTTGTTGCACCTCTTTGCATTGACCTGTTGAATAAATCAATTTAATCAGGAAGAAATAGGAAAACCGTCACTTGAATGACAGAGAAACTAGGTGTATGAACATTTTATATAACTTCTGTGCATTTGTCATTTTATTCGTTTGATGAACACTTTATAAACTGATTTAGAAGCACTGTCCTATGTGGATGAATGGAAATTTCATACGCTACTTTTATTACCAAATCCTGAAACATTGACTTCAAAGTACCTACGAAATCGGAAAATCAAAAGATCTAATGTCTTCTTCGTTTAGCTCACAGCCAGTGTTTGGTTAAAATGTGAATATAAGATCAAGTAAAAATCTAACATCATTAGAGTCGACAAATGGATAATTCGTTTAACTATTCAGAAATTATCACTTGAGATTATCATGCAAAAAACCATATATTTAGCCATCAGACATCTTTGATTTAAAAATCTTTTAACAAACAGGTCAGCAATGATTAACAAGTTAAGCTATTACTGCCACAGACTAAACTTAACTTTTCTGAAAGCGTATTCCCTATCTGTTGTGTAATTTGTTGTCAATCGTGAACACGTACCTGCTCAGCGACTAAAATCCTAAACTCCAGTTGTTGACGTTGGAGCATACCAACTAAATTATGTAAAAGAATTGTCAAATGTCGCCACCGATCTCTGAATGGAATTACAATAAGCACATGATGACGCGATACGCAGGCTTTGGGTTTCCAGTAACCACCTGACACAACAGCAAGTCTCGATTCCAGGCGACATGTCGCGTCACAGTTCTGGACGGAAATTTCTCCTACTGAAAAAGAAATGATGTGAAATATTATTTCTCATTTTCAAGTATTACGAAATAATATCTGATATTTATATACTGTTATATACTGTTATTGTTGGCAATATCTGATACTTATATACTGTTAATGTTGGCAATATCTGATACTTATATATTGTTAATGTTGGCAATATCTGATATTTATATACTGTTAATGTTGGCAATATCTGATACTTATATACTGTTATTGTTGGCAATATCTGATACTTATATACTGTTATTGTTGGCAATATCTGATACTTATATACTGTTATTGTTGGCAATATCTGATACTTATATACTGTTAATGTTGGCAATATCTGATACTTATATATTGTTAATGTTGGCAATATCTGATATTTATATACTGTTATATACTGTTAATGTTGGCAATATCTGATACATATACACTGTTATATACTGTTAATGTGTGCAATATCTCATACTTATATACTGTTAATGTTGGTAATATCTGATACATATATACTGTTATATACTGTTAATGTTGGCAATGTCTCATACTTATATACTGTTATATACTGTTAATGTTGGTAATATCTGATACATATATATATACTGTTATATATTGTTTATATTGGAAATATCTTATATTTACATACTGTTATAAGTTGAATATCTTTATTTCCTCCAATGCATGAAGATTAATTCAACAGATAATGTAAAGAAAAAATTTAAATATACATTGACATTGTTTTAGATGTCATTATCTTTTTTTAAAGTTGCAGAAAGAATGGATATTTTCCTTTGACAATTAACTGTTCATTTCTTAGAGTTCATAAATTTTACAATATGTGTTAAATATGGCTGAATTACACCACAGGCGGTGCAGCCAATGCACTAGCGCTGGTTTCATTTTAAAGAATGTCCTTGAGGATTCCACCATTAGTATATTCCAGTGTTCGGGACTAACTTCCAACATATCATCATCATCCCCTCCAAGAAGGAAGTTTATAAATCTGTCATCATCATTCAAAATACTGACACTCTGTACAACTGGAAGTAGATTCACAATAGTTGTTTGTAGTCTGTCTCTTTCGTCAAAATATATACGACAGTCAATTACTAATTGTTTCACAAATATCATCCGCATTTTGCTTACACGAGTCACAGATACACTTTGTTATAGGTAGTGCTCTAAGTTTCACAAGAAATCCAAATTCTCTGCACATGTCCTGTAAGTCCAAACACAGTAACCACAGTTTGTGCGGAGCGATTCTTGGATGTATGGTTTGGAAACGAGTAAGATCTGGACGCCTTAGTATACGCTGTTTCCATTCAAGTTCAGACGTCTCTGATACTGCATTGTTTACAATATATTTCCAAGCAGGAAAGCAGCCGTATTTAATAAAACTATTCAGATATTCTTCAAGACCATATTTATAAACCGTAGTAATCAGTGTTCAGAAGATGTTCGTGCATTCGAATAATCCAAAAATGAGAAACATTCCTATGTTGAAATTAAACAACTGTTTGTGTATTTTGGTAATATCTGTCAAACACAGTCTTCCAAAAAACAGTAAACGGTACTTATCTATGTAGTGTGTCAGCCTACAAATTCCAAGAGTTTCAATGGTACTCTCTGACGGGGAATTTTTGTCAAATCCTTGAAGGATTCGACAGCACTTCCGTTGGGTTACCTCAAGTTTGTCCAAACTTCTCTCGCGCGCTACTCCCCACGTCTCACACGCATACATGCCGGCGGGTAAAATGACACGTTTCCAGATAAGAGAAGACGCTATCGGAGTAATTTCTCCAAATCGAAGGCCGATATCTCGAAGAGAATGAAATGATCTTTGTAGTTTTTTGCAAGCCCTGTCCAGGCATTTATTTACAGGATTAATGTTGGATATGACAATTCCTGCGTATATCACACTTTCCTTTGTTTCTATTCTATTTTCTCCCATTGAGAAGTCATATTTTGCAGCTTGGTTTCTGTTGTTAAACACGACTATAGCACTCTTAGACGCGTTTTATTTCAATTGCCATTTGAAGGCATACATTCTTGATGTTTCAATTAAGTTTTGTAAACCGTTTTTACTAGAAGATATCAGACAGGTGTCATCAGCAAGTAAAATACCAGGTATATGTCTATCAACAATGTTTATGCCACATTTTGTTTCATATATAGCCTTCATCAATCCGTCAATATATAGTTTAAACATAAAAGCGCTGAGAACTTTTCCCTAACCGACACCGCGCGTCACGTGTAAGAAGTTGCTTAGTTCTCCCTTTAGTTGAATACATACTTTTGTGTGCATGTAAGAGTTGAAGTTACTTTTCCACATCCGGCCGCGTATACCAAGTTCATACATTTTATAAAAGAGACCATTCAGCCATACCCTATCAACCGCCTTCTCGTTATCTAAAAAAGCGATGTAAAGCGAAGATTTCCTTTCGGTATAGAAGGACACTATTTCTTTTAACATGAAGATAGCTGGGATCGCTCCCGTATTTTTTTCTAAATCCAAACTGTAGAGAATGTGGAAAATCAACCTTGTTCTGTATAATCCTTTTCTCTATCCTTTCTAGCAGTACTTTTTCAAAAAACTAGCTGAGTCGGAAGGATTCTTATTCCCACCTTTGAAAATTGTTATCACTATTCCTTCCTTAAACGTTTGTGGAACATATTGACTTGACATTATAATATTGAAATAATGCACAATGATTTGACAAGGGTTCTTCCGCCATATTTTATATGTTCATTGCAGATTCCATCAAGCCCTGGGGACTTACCAGTTTTCAGTTTTCTTATTTGAAATTGCAGTTCATCTTCTGATATTTCCCTTTCAAGCACACTATCTACAATGGTAGAAGATTTTGAACATAAAACCTCTTGAATTTTGTTACTAACCTCGGATTTAAAGTGCGTGTCAATTAACTCCTCTGTATCCGCTGACAATAAATTACCGTAATACTTTGCCCATAAACTACACTTTGTCCGATCATCTGTGGCCACCGTGTCTTTGTAGATGAAAGGTTTATCAATAGGCGTATTGCCACGTTGTTTTCTTACAGTTTTATAGAACTCCTGAATATCTATTTCAGACGAATTCAATAGTTCATCTTGTTTTTCCTTGTTCCATTTCTTTGTCGCGTAGCGTTCTTGTTTTCTAAAGTCTCGTTTCCTGTCTTTATATATTTGGTACATCACATTTGATTCCGTCCTTGGTTTTCCGTCCGCTATCCATAAGCGTCTCGCTGCCCTCATATTATAATGGTGATAGTTAAGTTGATACTTTTTCCAGTACGGTTTTAAACATATCTTAAATTTCCCGACAGGAATGTTCTCTTCAGATGCCGACTTCATAATGTCTATTGTATTTTCAAGACATTTTTCTAAGGACATACATTTGATTGAAGACAAATCCAGTTGAAGATTTGTGAGTGACTCTTCCACTTGGGTTGAATACATACCAAGTTGAAAGCAAGATGCTTTATTCCACTTAGGGAATCCATTTGCCTTTTGTTTCTCTTTTCTAGGGAATGCGGTTTCATCTATCGAGACGAGTATTGGAAGATGGTCAGAAATTTTATACGAGCATGTACTGTCAACTTTACACGATCTAATGAAGGTCTCCAAGTATGCTGGAATAGCTATATAATCTATCAGTGTTTTTGATGTATGTTGCTTATTTGTCCATGTGTATGCCGGTCCCGTTCGGATAGTCAGATTCACAGCATTAATCTTGTTTCCGTCAGTTAAGTGTTGAAGTAATATTCTGGATCTGTAACTGTTGGATGACACGTCCGCGTTGAGATCGCCACAAACGATTATTGTACCTTGCTCATAACATTTATCATATAACGCAAATAACTCGTTTATACTGTCACAATACTGCTTGTCCGTTTTGTTACTGGAAGGCAAGAGCACAAATAGCCGTTCCGATTTTTGACTTCTCAAACAAACCGCTGTTATGTTGTCCGAGTTTTCGGTGACAATTCTACGAATTGTACTAAATTTTGACATTCTTGATTGAATCGCTACACCTCCAGACCCACGTAATGACACATTATCCTGTTTTATAGTTCCAGTGACTTTAAAGTCTTTATCAAAATGTTCTAAAAACCCGACGTTTGTATTGTTAAGCCAGTGCTCACATACTACTGTGTTCTTTAAATGTTCCGTTAAAAATGATGTCCCATACATCACCCCTCTAGCATTCCATGTACACAAATTTATCATGACTGGAATTAGTGCAAATATAACAACATATAAGGAAGTGTATTTAATAGTTAGAATCATTATGAGAAACCTCTGTTTTCATTCGCTACACGGGGAATCCATTCGCGGCAAGTAACCCCTTCTGGCCAGAAGTTTGGATCTAATACTGTCGACGTATCTCTAGCAGCAGTATTCACTTTAACGGTATACGATGGTATACGGAATTTGGTTTCCTCCTTCATTTTTAATAGCTTTACAAATGTTACCACTACACCATTCTCGCGACAGTGTTCTCGAATTCCTTGTCCAACTAACTCGAACGGTCTATCTGCTGTTATATTGGCAAGAACTAAACTCGTCACACAGCGTCGCATTATACCTGTAAACGAGCTAGTCTTCGGAACAAGTCTGTGTTGATTGTAGTCATGACCACTATAGCCTTGAGAGCCCGTGTGTCGTCCGTTACTGAAATCAGGAGGGTTTTGGTTCTGATTACTCCTATGCTCAGTTCCTTTGGCAGGAAACATGTTGCCTCTATCGAAGCGTTTATGTTTGCGCTTGACGACTGTAGACCATTCATCCATCAGCGTATTTTCTGTTGTGTTATGTTGTACATCGTTCCAATTCTGACTTTCAGAGGCAGGATTCCTAGTGTCGTTACTATGTAAATCGCCACTTACACAACGTTCCCTAAACATGCTGAATTCCTCATTCGGAACCTCGAATTGATCTGTTTCGGTATTACAGCAAATTCCTGATACAACTGTGAACGGTTGCTAGGTTTCATGGCCTCCGTTCAGTCGATTATCGTTGTTGGTGAACCATTACATTCTACCGAGCTGCCGTTCTGGTATTTATCCATAGAAACATATTTATCAGAAGAGTGTTTCATTACGTCATCACAAATGTTTCTAGCCATTGTAGGATTATCATTACTATTTCTCATTTCCTTCATTTGTTCCAGTTGACTCTTTAAAAGACCAATTTCAATATTTTTCTCCTCAAGGATCCGTTTAATATTTTTCAGGTCCGAATTCACGCTTTTTTCTATGTTATCTAACCTGTTTATAATACTGTCATTGTTTTCTTGTAATATCTGTTTTAATTCTAGCACATTTGTTATCAATATACGGTTTGGATCGTCAGCGCTATGTCGGGTTCCGTCTCTAAGCCTGCTAGATATATTTTCATTTGGATTAATTGCCGCTTGACTAGAATCCGTCTCGTTAGCCTGATCTTTGCTCCGACTTTCTATATCACTAGGCTTTGGACTGGAAACGTTCATGATAGAGGTGTCCAATCCTCCCCTGACATTGGTGGAAGCACACCGTAGGCCATGTCTACTCATAACACTTTTATGTAGGGCCATTTCACTGATGTTTCCCTGAATATACTCATATAAATTGTAAATATCACTTGCGTATTTTTGGCAGACGGACTGATTTTCAGATCTACACACACATTTGGAGAGAACGCCTTCGGGAAACGCTTCATTTCCATGCTTAGCATAGTCATATAAGCTCTGTCTAATGCTTACAAGCGTATTTTCATCGTTTTTAAAATATGCGACAATTTTACTTTCAAACGTTGACCTGTCATGGCCACCAAACTGTTCCTTTATTTCGTCCAATATATTACTGTCCACTCTACTTGGGACTTGAGTACTGTATATACCGTCCGCATTGTCATCAGAGTCTTCCAAACTGGCCATGGACAATATTGTTCGTTACGCACGGACGCGCAAATGTAGTCACTATAAGGATACAGTTTGTTTACAAATACAACTCATATCAATGGTTGTCGAAATAATGCAATAAAGTCAATTTTTAGTAACATCCTTTACGAAACACACAATACGTGTGTTTAAATGTCAATATTTCGGTACATACGTTCACAAGAACCTCATACATAAGTCAACAGGTGAACAGATTGACCACAGTGAGAGTGATTGTTTACACCGATAGACGTGAAACATCCATATCTACAAACACACAATTTCAGCAATTTCAGGGTCCAATAAACTTCATAAGTCATTAATGCACCATAAATATGACACCTACGAACTTACGTTGTCTTAGACACTCTGTAGACTTCATTCGGACATCAATATTGCGGAGCACTGTGGAACACCGTCCGTCACCCTCCGTGTCCGTGTATCTAGGATGTTGGCAATATCTCATACTTTTATACTGTTATATACTGTTATATACTGTTAATGTTGGCAATATCTGATATTTATATACTGTTATATACTGTTAATGTTGGAAATATCTGATACTTATATACTGTTATATACTGTTAATGTTGGCAATATCTGATATTTATATACTGTTTTATGCTGTTAATGTTTGCAATATATGATATTTATATACTGTTAATGTTGGCAATATCTGATATTTATATCCTGTTAATGTTGGCAATATCTGATATTTATATCCTGTTAATGTTGGCAATATCTGATATTTATATCCTATTAATGTTGGCAATATCTGATATTTATATCCTGTTAATGTTGGCAATATCTGATAATTATATCCTATTAATGTTGGCAATATGTGATATTTATACACTGTTAATGTTGGCAATATCTGATACTTATATACTGTTAATGTTGGCAATATCTGATATTTATATCCTGTTAATGTTGGCAATATCTGATATTTATATACTGTTAATGTTGGCAATATCTGATATTTATATATTAATGTTGGCAATATCTGATATTTATATCCTGTTAATGTTGGCAATATCTGATAATTATATCCTATTAATGTTGGCAATATGTGATATTTATACACTGTTAATGTTGGCAATATCTGATATTTATATCCTATTAATGTTGGCAATATCTGATATTTATATCCTGTTAATGTTGGCAATATCTGATATTTATATCCTATTAATGTTGGCAATATCTGATATTTATATCCTGTTAATGTTGGCAATATCTGATATTATATCCTATTAATGTTGGCAATATCTGATACTTATATACTGTTAATGTTGGCAATATATATTTATATACTGTTTTATGCTGTTAATGTTTGCAATATATGATATTTATATACTGTTATATGCTCTTAATGTTGGCAATATCTGATACTTATATATTGTTAATGTTGGCAACATCTGATATTTAAATATTGTTAATGTTGGCAATATCTGATATTCATATACTGTTAATGTTGGCAATATCTCATACTTATATACTTATATACTGTTAATGTTGGCAATATCTGATACTTATATACTGTTTTATGCTGTTAATGTTTGCAATATATGATATCTATATACTGCTAATGTTGGCAATATCTGATATTTATATACAGTTATATACTGTTAATGTTGGCAATATCTGATATTTATATACTGTTATATACTGTTAATGTTGGAAATATCTCATACTTATATACTGTTATATGCTGTTAATGTTGGCAATATCTGATATTTATATACTGTTAATTGTGGCAATATCTCATACTTATATACTGTTTTATGCTGTTAATGTTGGCAATGTCTGATATTTATATACTGTTAATGTTGGCAATATCTCATACTTATATACTGTTATATGCTGTTAATGTTGGCAATATCTGATATTTATATACTGTCATATGCTGTTAATGTTGGTAATATCTGATATTTATATACTGTTAATGTTGGAAATATCTCATACTTAAATACTGTTATATGCTGTTAATATTGGCAATATCTGATATTTATATACTGTTAATGTTGGCAATATCTGATACTTATATACTGTTAATGTTGGCAATATCTGATACTTATATATTGTTAATGTTGGTAATATCTGATATTTATGTACTGTTATATACTGTATATATCTGATTTATATACTGTTAATGTTGGCAATATCTGATACTTATATATTGTTAATGTTGGTAATATCTGATATTTATATACTGTTATATACTGTTAATGTTGGCAATATGTGATATTTATATACTGTTAATGTTGGCAATATCTGATATCTATATACTGTTATATACTGTTATTGTTGGCAATATCTGATACTTATATATTGTTAATGTTGGCAATATCTGATACAATGCAATATATGCTATAAATATGTCCTAAATTACTTCAATAACTTGTAGATAAAACCTGTAAGCAAAAAATAAGAGTTGGAAAGAATTTTGTATAACAATGCTTTAAGAGAGTAAAATCCTAACTGCACCGTATAATATTTTATTAACCACAACATACATGAAGAAGCTCATTACTGGAGACCAACAGTTCAAAACTCGCATTCAACAGTACACCAGTTCTTTAAGTCCTCGGGAGTCACCAAATCGTGCTCTTTATCAAATTTATCATAATGCCAAGGCAGTCAATTATATACCGAGAAAGGGTTGTAGACATGATCCAGACTGATTGGTCTTGGCCTCAAGGGGTACAGCAGTTTGGTTAAAACATTCATACAATTTATCGGTTGTTGTCGTTTAAATCATCACCTACCAAAGCATACCTATACTGGGCCCATGTTGTTGCGTCTTTAGCATAATAATCGCCATAACTACATCGGAGTTCATCGTTGGTGTGCCTAAAGACATGAGAACATGTTCTTCCAGTTAGACCCCAGTTGTTTCTGCAGCATGAGACGGGAGACGGAAGGTTCGGAGTGTAGAGGCCCCAGTTGCTTCTGAAGCATGAGATGGGAGACGGAAGGTTCGGAGTGTAGAGGCCCCAGTTGTTTCTGCAGCATGAGACGGGAGACGGAAGGTTCGGAGTGTAGAGGCCCCGGTTGTTTCTGGAGCATGAGATGGGAGACAGAAGGTTCTGAGTGTAGAGGCCCAAGGTGTTTCTGCAGCATGAGACGGGAGACGGAAGGTTAGGAGTGTAGAGGCCCATGTTGTTTCTGCAGCATGAGACGGGAGACGGGAGGTACTGAGCGGAGAGGCCCAAGGTGTTTCTGCAGCATGAGTGTAGAGTTTCCCCGGTTGTTTCTCGAGCATGAGATGGGAGACAGAAGGTTCTGAGTGTAGAGGCCCAAGGTGTTTCTGCAGCATGAGACCCGGTTGTTTCTGCAGCATGAGACTGGAGCAAGGTTAGGAGATGGGCCCCAGACAGAAGGTTCCCCAGTTGTTTCTGAGCGTGTAGAGGCCCAAGGTGTTTCTGCAGCATGAGACGGGAGACGGAAGGTTAGGAGTGTAGAGGCCCATGTTGTTTCTGCAGCATGAGACGGGAGACGGGAGGTTAGGAGTGTAGAGGCCCGAGTTGCTTCTGAAGCATGAGACGGGAGACGGAAGGTTAGGAGTGTAGTGGCCCCAGTTGTTTCTGCAGCATGAGACGGGAGACGGAAGGTTAGGAGTGTAGTGGCCCCAGTTGTTTCTGAAGCATGAGACGGGAGACGGAAGGTTAGGAGTGTAGTGGCCCCAGTTGTTTCTGCAGCATGAGACGGGAGACGGAAGGTTAGGAGTGTAGTGGCCCCAGTTGTTTCTGCAGCATGAGGCGGGAGACGGAAGGTTAGGAGTGTAGAGGCCCGAGTTGCTTCTGAAGCATGAGACGGGAGACGGAAGGTTAGGAGTGTAGAGGCCCATGTTTTTTCTGAAGCATGAGACAGGAGACGGAAGGTTCGGAGTGTAGAGGCCCATGTTGTTTCTGAAGCATGAGACGGGAGACGGAAGGTTCGGAGTGTAGAGGTCCCAGTTATTTCTGAAGCATGAGACGGGACACGGAAGGTTCGGAGTGTAGAGGCCCCAGTTGTTTCTGAAGCATGAGACGGGAGACGGAAGGTTCGGAGTGTAGAGGCCCCAATTCCTTCTGAATTATGAGACGAGAGACGGAAGGTTCGGAGTGTACAGGCGTCGCAGACGGTGTTTGCGGTGAACGTAATGGTTAAGAGTGGTATTTATAAGGGAACCATACCAGGCAATTTAACCGATAATCGATACCATAATAAAGTTTTGTGCAAGTGCTGTTAAGACGGCATGGCGGTGGCACTATTTCCCAGCAGGATAACGCACAAGCAGACACCAGTCGCGTCACAAGAACTGCAACATAATATAACCCTGTAACAAGTATTTCAATTCTAAACTAGATTTAAAATCATGATAATTACAATATTATCTGTTCCAGTGGAATATGGAGAACATAACAACAGTCTGGAATAGATATTATTATGTTTACTTACTCTGCGTAAGTAATGTACTACCCTTAGAATTAAGCTGAACAGTTTTAAAGATATATTCTGTTTAGATATACTAGAGATTTCTTCAAGATGACTCGATTTCATATTTATTCTGAAATATATATCCTCATAAAAAGTAATCACTTAATTACTTAATCAAAGTGTTGTCAAATTTTCTCACACCAACAGATGCAGACCAATAAATGTATTATGACCATTCCACAAACAACAATGAATTCTTGGAATATGGACAGATGGAAACTATGCATTGTTCAACAAAGTATCAGATATATGTAACAAAACTGACTGCAGAGGATGACTATAAATGATTTGAATATGAACATGAATCTCAACAAATGCAGCTCCCACAATGTTCTTATTTAATCTTGAGTTTCGTTTCTCAGAGGTTTTGTACATGATTGACAATTCTTATTTGTTTTTTCTACTTTACAAAGATAGGGGTACCTCTATTCTGCAACAATTCGCTTCGCCTCTATTTCAGCATAATTCAGAACAGTTTTTTTTTATGTCAATTTGTTAACAATTATCCCTAACAATATCAGAGCAATGATATATCATATAAAATATGTGATTATTTCTATCAACTTGTTATTATCATTTATCATATGGAAATCGTTTATTCATATATGTTTTCGATGTAATCGGCACACTAGGTATTGCCTAGTAAGCAGCAAACGATACATGGATCATCATTTGGTATCGTACGAAACGGTTATCTACAGGGGACTATTTACCAATAAAACACATTTAAATCATTCATATAAAGAAACAATCATGGGACCAGTCCATATCTAAAAAATCTTAAAGATAATAATTCATCCATCACTTCAAGTCCTATCAAAGGTTTTACATATGTTACAGAGGATGAAAATCTACGTTATCAAGACTTTGTGCATTGGGTGTTAAATTGAGAGTAGTTGGTTCATAGTAGACGTTTTTGGAAAACATTTGTTTATCCCTAAATCAAGTGGTAATAAAAACAGGTCTGTAATTAGATTTGCGATTAGCTGAGCTTTATGGTCGCCAAAGGGATCTCATCGAGAAATATTTTATTTCTTTGTGCGCTATAAATCTGGACGTACATAATGCTCGTTAGCTTGTCTGTAGGTGTATACCTTGTTTATTATTTGAGAACGTCACATTACCTCCTCGAGGTAGAAGAAGTTTACTCTTCTGGAACACCGGGTCTTATTCTCATTGTACTTTTTCAGCAGTCTCTTTCTTTAAATCTTTCTTTTGTTCATATTTGCTCTAGTCTGATGACTAAAATTTAAGAATTTGAGTTTCGATTATAATTATCTTAATATGATGGTATTTTCTTGATGTTCTTTAGCAGTTTATTAATGTTAGCGGTGTCCACCGAAGGAGATTTACTCCCTTTGAAAGGATTAAAACGTTTCGTTAGGTAGAAGTTATGTTGTTATTTCCTCTGTTATAAATATACTTTCAAGAAAATATAATAGGTATTCTTAGTATCATGATTAGTTTCTACTTGGTGTTTATGACTCACAATATCCTAAAACTTCAGTAAAATAGAAAATCTATCAGAACACTAAGACTTCCTCTGTTATCCTATTAGATAATTATTTTCCATCTCGTCTTGATACATGGTTGTTAGAGATAAACTATCATTGTCGCAACGTTTTCCTCGCTGTAGATGAGTCATAATTCGCTTTATAAATAGAATTATTTTCGAACAGGGCAGATTATATACCAAAAACACAACCAAATCTACAAAATCATCCGGACCTTTTAACACTGTTCCAACTCACCGTCCATTATAATGGATGCAGTTGTCATTATCGTGCAATTAAGCTATAAGCCGAAAAATTGAACCGGCATGATTTTCTGAAGCCCGTGACTCGTTAGTGTATTCATGACAAAGATATGTCGTTGCAAGTCAACATTCTAATGACATTGTTTACAGCGGACACGTATGTATTTGCTGACATTGATGTCAAAATTCGTATTTATCCACAGGTTTCTTTTTGGGGAGGGGTTGGAGACATTTGTAAGAGAGCGAGATCGTTACCATTTAAAATGAGATGAACGATCGAATATACTGTGAATTTTCTACAAAAACTCTCACTGTACCCATTGCATGAAGTTCTCAACCAACATCGGGTCAGTTTTTGAGAAAAGTTATCTTACAAGCAGTTTGTATAAGATGATTGTGTATTCCATTAATAGTAAAACTATGTTTAAATAAAAACAAACAAAATCGATTGGACTTTTTTGTGAGGAAAAAGTACACGTAAATGATGGTAATATTAGATGTATTAAATAGTTACTGAGTTCCAGATTGAAGGAGCAGTGCTGCTTTAACGCAGAAAATCGTGCCGGTTCAATTTTTCGGACATATATATCTTAACACGAAAATGACAACTACATTCATTCTAATGACTGGTAACGATACAAGTAATCATTTATCTTGAAATGATATAAACAACATCAGAATGCTTTCCTTCTCCATCTACAGGAATCTAAATCTTTCTATTGTTCGTAACTTGCTCTTATTGCAATATGACTTTCGGTCAAGAATCTTTTAAAGTGTCGATATTTTCTTCGTTGTTTTTCAACCCACTTAAAAAAAGAATACCAAAAACCTGTTTTAGTCCTCGTCTTTCAAATGAGATTTATTCATCAAACCTCATATAAAGCCGAATGTTATAATGATTATAACTCCTCAGAATTTATCTAATATAACTGATAACGCCGTCTAATTCAATCATTTCCCCAAACTCTGCTTTTGAATGAAGGAAGTTTTGTCTATTAAATTGGTATAAGGGGATGAGGTGATAAATGTTTTACTAAAACTGAAATTCCATTTCTGCGTGATTTATCCCCGACATCACCTAAAATTCTAGATGCAAAATTCACACAGAATGCGCAGTTAATCGTGTATCCTCGAACCGATTTTCTCAGGAATCGGTGACAAGATAACGGAGCCCTTCTGTAAACAAATATATATGAAAGACGTTTAACGCAGTGTAGCCACAGAAGTGGAAATTTTCCAACGGAAATGATGAAGATAACATCATTTCTTATGAACAATTAATCTGTATCTTTCATTATTTGTAGTTCTTAGTGTGTCTGACAGTTGTCAACATTTACCACGGTAATACTGTTCTTACGAGTCAGTCATTGAATATTGATTCGATGTAAACATAAACAAATACATTAATACATTATACTTGATTTCAGGACGTTAGTGAGTAGAAGTGATATAATACACATCCGTAAATTTTTCTCTTCATGTTATATTTTCTGTAGCAGACTCATGGCACCGGTGTTACTAAAAACGACTCATGGCACCGGTGTTACTAAAAACGACTCATGGCACCGGTGTTACTAAAAACGACTCATGGCACCGGTGTTACTAAAAACGACTCATGGCACCGGTGTTACTAAAAACGACTCATGGTACCGGTGTTACTTAAAACGACTCATGGCACCGGTGTTACTAAAAACGACTCCTGGCACCGGTGTTACTAAAAACTAACGTTCACGTGATGTTCGTATTTCATATTTTGAAGAAATGAAATATTGGTCTATTTCATTGTAGGATCTAAGTGTGTTTCAATATTATGGTTGTATAGCAAAAATATTAAATCACAATTCCATCGTAGAAATTACATATAATTGAGATAAATTGTTATGATAGAAGTGAGTGACGAACTTGAAAAAAATCAACTAAACAGTTCCAAGTCGTCTCCTGTTTGATACGATTAGAATGGTCTGTCGGGTTTTTTTAATAAACGAGGTAATAAATAAAGGGATAACATGCACATAAAACGAACAGTCAGATCTACTTTAGCTTTTAATCAATGATCATAAGGCTGCGATACAAGGGAATGTAACCCATTTTAATGTATGACACGTTAATTTGCAACTTTAACAGACAATTGAACAATTCATTGCACATATCCACTTAACCGAAGATCATAACATTCCGCTTTTTATATCATTGCTTTTAAAACATCCGTTGGACTTTCGTGGCTTTGCGTCTTATTTGCACCACGTGTGTCTGTAAAGTGGAACAATGAATGTATACGAGTTTGTATACGTCATAATATGGTACATACACCAGGCTAAACATAGGAACAATTAGGACTGGTTCGAATAGAACCAATATCTGAGCATTTGGTGAAGCATTTGTCGTTCTACATGAAAAAGCACAATATCAACACTGAATCACTTACCTAGGTTCGGGGGTACTGGATCACAAAGAACTATATTTCCAGTCTCTCCAGTACTGTGTGTTATGGTTCCAGCGTTCACGTTGATATCACTATTGTATCCAGTAATGTTCGAAGAGTTATTGATATTATTTTCCCGGTTTAATTTAGTAATGATGGTTTCTATCTTACGACGAAACACTTCCATCTTGGCTATGTTTTTGTATTTTCTAAAGTTATGGTTTCCTATCATTTCACGGTACATTTTCTTTCTTTGGATGAGCTGCTCCTTTTTAGAAACATGATATCCTCTCTGGTCATGTCGATGGACCACGAGAATTTGACATAATGTAAGAATGACGATGAGGATGAGCAATGCGAGGAACAGGACGGACGGTAAATCCTTTTTCTGGAACATAACGAAGGTATATATGCACAGGCAGCCATTTGTTGAAGCCTTATTTCGCCTATCATGTTTGGGCGATTTGTACAAATGTATTATGTCCTGTGGACGGAAAAGGAATTAGATGAATTCAGTTTACAGATCATCATATCTGACCAGGTCGGCGTGCTTCTATACAGAACACATGTAGGCAGATACTTGCTGTGACACAGCTTCTTCTCTGCTCTCTCACTATACCAGTGCTTTATCGAACGTTCTATATTAACTTAGCTGCCGATCCCGTTCTACCAATAACTGTCCAGTACATATGCCGTCGCGAAGCAACGCCGTCATATCGTCTATTCCCTACTAGGCGCATGTTTTCTGGGTTCGTGTTACGGTAGATGATGCGTGTAGACAGGCGAGTTTGATACTTCTGTATCGTGGATTCCACGAAAATAAAGGCATTGAGAGCCAAATTCGTGATCAATTCACTCGTACAATGACACACATATATACGAATTATTCATGGACTGTAGTAATGTGGAAGTTCTATTATCATTAAGTACTTTCTAAATTAATAGAGAAACGTAAAAATACAATCACAAGTTGTTTCTCCCAATTCGTTTGCTAGGAACTGGCAGATCAGTTCTAACCTACAGTTCGCGATCGGCTAATTAACAAACGAATTTCGACCTTTTGAAAATAATTGTTTTCGATATGTCAGCTTTGTTCTAGTGCTGTCTGAAAAAACAATCATCTGGAAGTATTTTTTGGTGTCAACACATATCATCTTTTATAGCTCTTGTTCAGTTTGAGTTTTGTTTCAACGACGATTTCTCATTAAATATAAACTTCCTTTCTTAACACTTGTGCAATCATGAGGTATCGATGATAACACTTGTGCATTCATGAGGTATCGAGGATAACTGTTTGTGTAACTTTACGTTTAAATCACTTAAAATGATTAAGCAAACGATATGTAGGAAATTAACGTATTTAAAAATCATTTTTTGTGATTTTCACTTTTCTACAAGAATGAGTATGGTGCAATCGCTGGTGAGGACAGGAAGGGCACATCTGTGTTTGTTTACAAAATAGTTGCCAGTAGTTGGCTATATGTTTAAGAAATCGGGTGATTGAAGTTCATATAATTGTCTAAAAGTGAAACAAATCGTACCCGCGTTTACACTACAATACAAAATAGATAACGATACTTTTGTTACAACTGCACAAAATGAAGAGAGAGGTGATATAAAAGAAATGTTTTAAAGACAAATTTTACGTCTGTCAGTATATACCAGATTCTTGTCGATGATGGTGACAAGTTCTTTAAAGATATAAACAACATGTAACACATTTACTTAGTTATACATATGAAGGCTAAACAGTAGATCGAATGTTATACTATTCATTCTTTTTGTATGTCGTCTGCCTGAAGGGGTTCTTTCGGAGAAACAGGTGCGTGTAAATAATTCATTTTATACCAATTCAAGTAATACGATAAATTACCCGTTTGATTTGTTGTTGAAATGCATTACTGTAATCGTAAGTGCAAAACATATAGATGTTTAAAAACAAATTCCTGACGATTTCTTGTGTTGAAAAGTATGTGTCCATCTGAAAATGTCTCGACAAAGTAACACCAACTAAAAATGAGTCAGTCGTGGCACCTTTGACATTTGTTCCCACCAAATATATCACTGTGGAAACCTAGAAGTAACCATCAACTGTACTTATTATAGTAGTTGTTCTAGGTTTATAGAATCACTCGTGTCGCGTAGTTGAATTCCTAGTTGTACTCTGAAGTGGTGACATTATCATTTATATACACAATAATGTACACTAATACACACAAATACACGAGATGTAATGCACTGATACACAAAATATCACGAGATGTAATGCACTAATACACACAATAACACGAGATTTACTCTGAAGTGTGACATTATAATAAATATACACAATAACACGAGATTTAATGCACTTATACACATAATAACACGAGATGCAATGCACTAATATACACAATAACACGAGATGTACTCTGAAATGTGACATTGAAATAAATACACACAATAACACGAGATGTAATGCACTTATACACACAATAACACGAGATGTAATGCACTTATACACACAATAACACGAGATGTAATGCACTTATACACACAATAACAAGAGATATAATGTAATAATATACCCATTAACACGAGATGTAATTCACTAATATACACAATAACACGAGATGTAATTCACTAATATACACAATAACACGAGATGTAATGCACTAATACAAACAATATCACGAGGTGTAATGCACTATTACACACAATAACACGAGATGTAATTCACTTATACACACAATAACACGAGATCTAATGCAGTAATACACACAATAACACGAGATTTAATTTACTAATACACATAATAAGTCGAAATGGAATGCACTAATACACACAATTACACGAGATGTAATGCACTAATACACACAATAAAACGAGATGTAATGCACTTATACACACAATAACACGAGATGTAATGCACAAATTCACACAATAGCAGGAGATGTAATGCACTGATACATGATAAATTCTCTGAAGTGTGACATAATAATTTGTATATACAATAACACGAGATGTAATGCACTAATACACACAATAATACGAGATGTAATGCACTAATATACACAATAACATGAGATGTAATGCACTATTACATACAATAACACGAGATATAATGCACTATTGCACACAGTAAGGCAATATATAATGCACTAATACACAATAACACGAGATGTAATGCACTTATACACACAATAACACGAGATGGAATGCACTTATACACACAATAACACGAGATGTAATGCCCTGATACACACAATAACACGAGATGCAATGCACTAATACACGCAATGAAATGTGACATTGAAATAAATACACACAATAACACGAGATGTAATGCAATTATACACACAATAACACGAGATGTAATGCACTTATACACACAATAACACGAGATGTAATGCACTTATACACACAATAACACGAGATGTAATGCACTAATACACACAATACCACGAGATGTAATGTAATACACACATTAACACGAGATGTAATTCACTAATACACACAATAACACGAGATGTAATTCACTAATACACACAATAACACGAGATGTAATGCACTAATACACACAATATCACGAGATGTAATGTACTCATACATACAATAACACGAGAAGTACTCTGAAGTGTAACATTATAATAAATATACACAATAACACGAGATGTAATGCACTGATAACACGAGATGTAATGCACTGATACACACAATAACAAGAGATGTAATTCACTATTACATACAATAACACGAGATGTAATGCACTAATACACACTAACAGGAGATGTAATGTACTAATACATAAAATAAAACGAGATGTAATGCACTTATACACACAATAACACGAGATGTAATGCAATTATACACTCAATAACACGAGATGTAATGCACAAATACACACAATAACACGAGATGTAATGCAATTATACACTCAATAACACGAGATGTAATGCACAAATACACACAATAACACGAGATGTAATGCACTTAATACACACACACAATGTACGAGATGTAATTCACTTATACACACAATAACACGAGATGTAATGCACTTATACACACAATAACACGAGATGTAATGCACTTATACACACAAATACACGAGATGTAATGCACTAATACACACAATAACACGAGATGTAATGCACTGATACACACAATAACACGAGATGTAATGCACTAATACACACAATAACACGAGATGTAATGCACTTATACACACAAATACACGAGATGTAATGCACTAATACACACAATAACATGAGTTTTTATGCACTATTACATACAATAACACGAGATGTAATGCACTGAAGTGGTGACATTATAATTTCTGTACACAATAACACGAGATGTAACGCACTAATACACACAATAACACGAGATGAATGTAATTTTTTTTATGCACTATTACATACAATAACACGAGATGTAATGCACTATTGCACACAGTAAGGCAAGATATAATGCACTAATACACAATAACACGAGATGTAATGCACTTATACACACAATAACACGAGATGCAATGCACTAATACACACAATAACACGAGATGTAATGCACTGAAGTGTGACATATAATAAATATACACAAATAACACGAGATGTAATGCACTTATACACACAATAACACGAGATGTAATGCACTAATACACACAATAACACGAGATGTAATGCACTAATACACGCAATAACAAGAGATGTAAACTATTACATACAATAACACGAGATGGAATGCACTAATACACACAATAACACGAGATGTAATGCACTGATACACACAATAACACGAGATGCAATGCACTAATACACACAATAACACGAGATGTAATGCACTAATACACACAATAACACGAGATGTAATGCACTAATACACACATTAACACGAGATGTAATGCACAAATACACACAATAACACGAGATGTAATGCAATGCTACACATAATAACACGAGATGTAATGCACTAATACACACAATAACACGAGATGTAATGCACTTTTGCACACAGTAACGCGAGATGTAATGCACTTATACATGCAATAACAGGAAATGTAAACTATTACATACAATAACACGAGATGTAATGCACTAATACACACAATAACACGAGATGTAATGCACTTATACATACAATAACACGAGATGTAATGCACTAATACACACAATAACATGATTTTTTATGCACTATTACATACAATAACACGAGATGAACTCTGAAGTGGTGACATTATAATTTCTGTACACAATAACACGAGATGTAACGCACTAATACACACAATAACACGAGATGTAATGCACTTATACACACAATAACAGGAGATGTAATGCACTTATACACATAGGAACACGAGATGTAATGCACTAATACACAGGAAATATACTGCACTATTACATACAATAACACGAGATGTAATTCACTATTACATACAATAACACGAGATGTAATGCACTATTACACACAATAACACGAGATGTAATGCACAAATACACACAATAACACGAGATGTAATGCCCTGATACACACAATAACACGAAATGTAATGCACTATTACATACAATAACAGGAAATGTAATGCACTATTACATACAATAACACGAAATGTAATGCACTATTACATACAATAACACGAGATGAACTCTGAAGTGGTGACATTATAATTTCTATACACCATAACACGAGATGTAATGCACTAATACACACAATAACACGAGATGTAATGCACTAATACACACAATAACACGAGATGTAATGCACTTATACACACAATAACACGAGATGTAATGCACTGATACACACAATAACACGAGATGTAATGCACTAATTCAAACAATAACACGAGATGTACTCTGAAATGTGACATTGAAATAAATACACACAATAACACGAGATGTAATGCACTTATACACACAATAACACGAGATGTAATGCACTACTACACACAATATCACGAGATGTAATGCACTAATACACACAATAACACGAGATGTAATGCACTAATACACACAATAACACGAGATGTAATGCACTTATACATACAATAACACGAGATGTAATTCACTAATACACACAATAACACGAGATGTAATGCACTAATACACACAATAACACGAGATGTAATGCACTAATACACACCATAACATGAGATAATCTCTAATGTGTGACATTATAATTTGTACATACAATAACACGAGATGTAATGCACTATTACACACAATAACACGAGATGTAATGCACAAATACACACAATAACACGAGATGTAATGCACTAATACACACAATAACACGAGATGTAATTCACTAATACACACAATAACACGAGATTTAATTCACTAATACACACAATAACACGATATGGAATGCACTGATACACACAATAACACGAGATGCAATGCACTGATATACACAATAACACGAGATGTACTCTGAAGTGTGACATTATAATAAATATACACAATAACACGAGATGTAATGCACAAATACACACAATAACACGAGATGTAATGCACTGATACACACAATAACACGAGATGCAATGCACTAATACACACAATAACACGAGATGTAATGCACTAATAGACACAATTAATACTAATACACACAATAACACGAGATGTAATGCACTATTGCACACATTAAGGCAAGATATATTGCACTAATACACACAATAACATGAGATGTAATGGACTATTACATAAAATACTACGAGATGTAATGCACTATTGCACACAGTAAGGCAAGATATAATGCACTAATACACACAATAACATAGATGTTTATGCACTATTACATACAATAACACGAGATGAACTCTGAATGCACAAATACACACAATAACACGAGATGCAATGCACTAATACACACAATAACCCGAGATGTAATGCACTATTGCACACAGTAACTGGAGATGTAATGCACTAATACACACTAACAGGAGATGTAATGTACTAATACATAAAATAACACGAGTTGTAATGCACTAATACACACAATATCACGAGATGTAATGTACTCATACATACAATAACACGAGATGTAATGCACTAATACACACTAACAGGAGATGTAATGTACTAATACATAAAATACCACGAGATGTAATTCACTAATACACACAATAACACGAGATGTAATGCACTAATACACACAATAACACGAGATGTAATTCACTAATACACACAATAACACGAGATGTAATGCACTAATACAAACAATAACACGAGATGTAATGCACTAATATACACAATAACACGAGATGTACTCTGAAGTGTGACATTATAATAAATATACACAATAACACGAGATGTAATGCACTTATACACATAATAACACGAGAATGCACTATACACACAATGCACGAGATGTAATACAATAACACACAATAATACGAGATGTAATGCACTAATACACACAATAACATGATTTTTTATGCACTATTACATACAATAACACGAGATATAATGCACTATTGCACACATTATGGCAAGATATAATGCACTAATACACACAATAACATGAGATGTAATGGACTATTACATAAAATAACATGAGTTTTTATGCACTATTACATACAATAACACGAGATGTAATGCACACACACAATAACACGAATGTAATGCACTAATACATTACAATAACTATACACACAATAACATGAGATGTAATGCACTAATACACACAATTACACGAGATGTAATGCACTATTGCACACAGTAAGGCAATATATAATGCACTAATACACAATAACACGAGATGTAATGCACTTATACACACAATAGCACAAGAAGTAATGCACTTATACACACAATTACAGGAGATGTAATGCACTTATACATATAAGAACACGAGATGTAATTCACTAATACACACAAATACACGAGATGTAATGCACTAATACACACAATATCACGAGATGTAATGCACCAATTCAAACAATAACACGAGATGTAATGCAATATACATACAATAACACAATGTAATGCACTATATACACATAACACGAGATGTAATGCACTAATACACACAATAACATAATTTTTTATGCACTATTACACTATTACATACAATAACACGAGATGTAATGCACTAATACACACAATAATGCGAGGTGTAATGCACTTATACAAACAATAGCAGGAGATGTAAACTATTACATACAATAACACGAGATGTAATGCATCAATGCACACACTAACACGAGATGTAATGCACTAATACTCACAATAACACGAGATGTAATGCACTAATACACACAATAACACCAGATGTAATGCACTATTACACACAGGAACGACAGATATAATGCACTAATACACACAATAACACGAGATGAAATTCACTAATACACACAAATACACGAGATGTAATGCACTAATAAACATATCAACACGAGATGTAAACTATTACATATAATAACACTAGATGTACTCTGAAATGTGACATTGAAATAAATACACACAATAACACGAGATGTAATACACTTATACACACAATAACACGAGATGTACTCTGAAGTGCCACATTATATTATACACACAATAACACGAGATGTAATGCACTAATACACACAATAACATGAGTTTTTATGCACTATTACATACAATAACACGAGATGTAATGCACTATTGCACACAGTAAGGCAAGATATAATGCACTAATACACAATAACACGAGATGTAATGCACTTATACACACAATAGCACGAGATGTAATGCACTTATACACACAATAACAGGAGATGTAATGCACTTATACACACAATAACACGAGATGTAATGCACTTATACACACAATAACACGAGATGTAATGCACAAATACAAACAATAACACGAGATGTACTCTGAAGTGTGACATTATAATAAATACACACAATAACACGAGATGTAATGCACTTATACACACAATAACACGAGATGTAATGCACAAATACACACAATAACACGAGATGTAATGAGATGTAATGCAATTATACACACAATAACACGAGATGTAATGCACTTATACACACAAATACACGAGATGTAATGCACTAATACACACAATAACATGAGTTTTTATGCAATATTACATACAATAACAGGAAATGTAATGCAATTAAACACTCAATAACACGAGATGTAATGCACAGATACACACAATAACACGAGATGTAATGCACTAATACACACAACACGACACTAATACACACAATGTGTAATGCACTAATACACACAATAACACGAGATGTAATGCACTATTACACACAATAACACGAGATGTAATGCACAAATACACACAATAACACGAGATGTAATGCACTAATACTCACAATAACATGAAATGTAATGCACTAATACACACAATAATGCGAGGTGTAATGCACTTATACAAACAATAGCAGGAGATGTAAACTATTATATACAATAACACGAGATGTAATTCACTAATGCATACAATAACAGAAGATGTAATTCTTTAATACACACACTAACACGAGATGTAATGCACTTATACTCACAATAACACGAAATGTAATGCACTATTACATACAATAACACGAGATGTAATGCACTTATACACACAATAACACGAGATGTAATGCACTGATACACACAATAACACGAGATGTAATGCACTTATACACACAATAACACGAGATGGAATGCACTTATACACAAAATAACACGAAATGTAATGCACTTATACACACAATAACACGAGATGTAATGTAATAATACACACATTAACACGAGATTTAATTCACTAATACACACAATAACACGAGATGTAATGCACTGATACACATAATAACACGAGATGTAATGCACTAATACACACCATAACATGAGATAATCTCTGAAGTGTGACATTATAATTTGTATATACAATAACACGAGATGTAATGCACTATTACACACAATAACACGAGATGTAATGCACAAATACACACAATAACACGAGATGTAATGCCCTATTGCACACAGTAACTGGAGATGTAATGCACTAATACACACAATAACACGAGATGTAATGCAATTATACACTCAATAACACGAGATGTAATGCACAAATACACACAATAACACGAGATGTACTCTGAAGTGTGACATTATAATCAATATACAAAATAATACCAGTTGTAATTCACTTATACACACAATAACACGAGATGTAATGCACTTATACTCACAATAACACGAAATGTAATGCACTATTACATACAATAACACGAGATGTAATGCACTTATACACACAATAACACGAGATGTAATGCACTGATACACACAATAACACGAGATGTAATGCACTAATACACACAATAACATGATTTTTTATGCACTATTACATACAATAACACGAGATGTACTCTGAAGTGTGACAATATAATAAATACACAAAATATCACGAGATGTAATCGATTGATACACATAATAACACGAGATGCAATGCACTGATATACACAATAACACGAGATGTACTCTGAAGTGTGACATTATAAATACACACAAAACACGATAATGCACTAATACACACAATAACACGAGATGAAATTCACTAATACACACAAATGCACGAGATGTAACGCATTAATACACACAATAACACGAGGTGTAAACTACTACATACAATAACACGAGATGTAATTCATTACTACACACAATAACACGAGATGTAAAGCACTAATACACACAAAACACGAGATGTAATGCACAAATACACACAATAACACGAGGTGTAATTCTCTAATACACAAAATCACACGATATGTAATTCTCGAATACACACAATAACACGAGATGTAATTACACTACTACACACAATAACAACAGATGTAATGCATTATTACACACAGAAATACGAGATGTAATTCTCTAATACACACACTAACACGAGATGTAATGCACTAATACACACAATAACACGAGATGTAATGCACTAATACTCACAATAACACGAAATGTAATGCACTATTACATACAATAACACGAGATGTAATGCACTAATACACACAATAATGCACTTATACACATAATAACACGAGATGCAATGCACTAATATACACAATAACACGAGATGTACTCTGAATTGTGACAATATAATAAATATAAAAAATAACACGAGAGCTAATGCATTGATACACACAATAACACGAGATGCAATGCACCGATATACACAATAACACGAGATGTAATGCACTATTGCACACAGTAACTGGAGATGTAATGCACTAATGCATACAATAACACGAGCTGTGTTTCTCTAATACTCACACTAACACGTGATGTAATGCACTAATACTCACAATAACACGAGATGTAATGCACTTATACACACAATAACACGAGATGTAATGCACTTATACACACAATAACACGAGATGCAATGCACTAATACACGCAATAACACGAAATGTAATGCAATATTACATACAATAACAGGAAATGTAATGCACTATTACATACAATAAATCGAGATGTAATTCACTAATACACACAATAACACGAGATAATCTCTGAAGTTTGACATTATCATTTGTATATACTATAACACGAGATGTAATGCACTAATACACACAATAACAGGAAATGTAATGCACTATTACATACAATAACACGAGATGTAATTCACTAATACACACAATAACACGAGATGTAATGTACTAATACATACATTGACACGAGATGTACTCTGAATTTTTACATTCTAATAAATATACACAATAACACGGGATATAATGCACTTATACACATAATAACACGAGATGTAATGCACTGATATACACAATAACACGAGATGTAATGCACTACTACACACAATAACACGAGATGTAATGCACTACACACACAATAACACATAACACACTATACACACAATAACACGAGATGCATGCACTATACACACAATAACACGAGATGTAATGCACTAATACACACAATAACAATAGTTTTTATACACAAATTACACACAATAACACGAGATGTAATGCACTAATACACACAATAACACGAGATGTAATGCACTAATACACACAATAACACGAGATGTAATGCACTAATACACACAATAACACGAGATGTACTCTGAAGTGTGATATTATGATAAATATACACAATAACACGAGATGTAATGCATTGATACACATAATAACACGAGATGTAATGCACTAATACACACAAAACACGAGATGTAATGCACAAATACACACAATAACACGAGATGCAATGCACTGATATACACAATAACACGAGATGTACTCTGAAGTGTGATATTATGATAAATATACACAATAACACGAGATGTAATGCACTAATACACGCAATAACACGAAATGTAATGCAATATTACATACAATAACAGGAAATGTAATGCAATGATACACAAAATAACACGAGATGTAATGCACTAATGCACTAATACACACAATAACACGAGATGTAATGCACTAACACACATAACACACAATGCACACACAAATAACACGATATGCAATGCACTGATATACACAATAACACGAGATGTAAACTATTACATACAATAACACGAGATGTAATGCACTAATGCACACAATAACACGAGATGTAATTCTCAAATACACACACTAACACGAGATGTAATGCACTAATACACACAATAACACGAGATGTAATGCACTGATACACACAAATACACGAGATGTAATGCACTTATACACACAATAACACGAGATGTAATGCACTAATAAACACAATAACACGACATGGAATGCACTGATACACACAATAACACGAGATGCAATGCACTATATACACACAATAACACGAGATGTAATACACTTATACACACAATAACACGAGATATAATGCACTTATACACACAAATACACGAGATGTAATGCACTAATACACACAATAACACGAGATGTAATGCACTAATACACACAATAACACACAGATGTAATGAATGTACATTATACTAATACACACAATAACACGAGATGTAATGCACTAATACACACAATAACACGAGATGTAATGCACTAATACACACAATAACACGAGATGTACTCTGAAGTGTGACATTATAATAAATATACACAATAACACGAGATGTAATGCACTTATACACACAATAGTACGAGATGTAATGCAGTTATACACACAATAAGAGGAGATGTAATGCATTGATACACATAATAACACGAGATGTAATGCACAAATGCAAACAATAACAGGAAATGTAATGCACTATTACATACAATAACACGAGATGTAATTCACTAATACACACAATAACACGATATGGAATGCATTGATACACACAATAGCACGAGATGTAATGCACTAATACACACAATAACCCCAGATGCAATGCACTAATACAAACAGTAACGCCAGATATAATGCACTAATACACACAATAACACGAGATGTAATTCACTAATACACACAAATACACGAGATGTAATGCACTAATACACACAAAACAATAGATGTAATACACAAATTCACACAATAGCACGAGATGTAATGCACTAATACACACAATAACACCAGATGCAATGCACTAATACACACACAATAACACGAGATGTAATGCACAAATTCACACAATAGCACGAGATGTAATGCACTAATACACGCAATAACAAGAGATGTAAACTATTACATACAATAACACGAGATGTAATGCACTAATGTACACAATAACACGAGATGTAATTCTCTAATACACACAATAACACGAGATGTACTCTAAAGTGTGACATTATAATTGATACACACAATAACACGAAATGTAATGCACGTATACACTCAATAGCACGAGATGTAATGCACTAATACACAAAATAACAGGAGATGTAATGCACTAATACACACAATAACACGAGATGTAATGCACTAATACACACAATAACACGAGATGTACTCTGAAGTGTGACATTATAATAAATATACAAAATAACACGAGATGTAATGCATTGATACACATAATAACACGAGATGTAATGCACTAATACACACAATAACACGAGATGTAATGCCCTGATACACACAATAACACGAGATGCAATGCACAAATACACGCAATAACACGAAATGTAATGCAGTATGCCATACACACAATAACACAAACCTAGATGTAATGCACTAATACACACAATAACACGAGATGATGTGTAATGCATTTAATACACGTTGGCTAATGCACTCTAACACAATGTAAAGCTGCTTTTCCCTTATGTACACACATGATAACACGAGATGTAATGCACACAATATATACACACAATAACACGAGATGTAATCACCTCTTGATATAATTTACAATACACACGAATAACACTTAAGTACTTTACGTGAATAATCTAGATGTAATGCAACTGACAATACAATAAGGATTTTAATTGATACACACGTTACCTCTTCATGTACGTCATCATGATGATATTTCATGCTTTAACATGATAACGTTAAAATTGAAATACACAATCATGTACGAAAGTGTGATTACATTTTAATTTTTTGATACATAATATCTCATTATCTACTTCAAACTGATAAATTCATGATTTATATGCTTATACGCAACAACTCGTGTCACGTCATGTCATTACATTTAATTTACACCGTAACTCGTGATGTAATTCAACATGACGACGTTATAATTTACATACCGAATAACTCGTGATGTAATTCAACATGACGATGTTGTAATTCACATACCCAATAACTCGAGATGCAATTCAACGTGACGATGTTGTAATTTACATACCCAATAACTCGTGATGTAATTTAACATGACGACGTTATAATTTACATACCCAATAACTCGTGATGTAATTTAACATGACGACGTTATAATTTACATACCCAATAACACGTGATGTAATTTAACATGACGACGTTACAATTTACATACCCAATATCACGTGATGTATTTTAACATGACGATGTTGTAATTCACATACCCAATAACTCGAGATGCAATTCAACGTGACGATGTTGTAATTTACATACCCAATAACTCGTGATGTAATTTAACATGACGACGTTTTAATTTACATACCCAATAACTCGTGATGTAATTTAACATGACGACGTTATAATTTACATACCCAATAACACGTGATGTAATTTAACATGACGACGTTATAATTTACATACCCAATAACACGTGATGTAATTTAACATGACGATTTTATAATTTACTAACCCAATAACTCGTGATGTAATTTGACATGATGATTTTATAATTTACATACCCAATAACTCGTGATGTAATTTAACATGACGACGTTAAGATTTACATAAGCAACAGTTGTGTATACGTTCACGTGATGGCGTTATAATTGATATAAACATTTTTTATTTATGTGAAATAGCGAGATGACAATTGTGTTACAATTATACAGACACAAACAAGGTCATGTACTGGTGTTTTAGATTGTGTATGTTTTGGGTCTATCACGTGATAATATTACTGATATTACTAAAATTTTCAGACAGAAATAGACATCTGTTAAAAAAGAAATCAGTCTTTTTTCCGTTTCGGCCAGACAGGAAATTGACTATATGGCGACAGGATACGAAGAAAATAAAACCATAGGCATTATTACGTGTTGATATTTCAGTCATCATCTTTTATTAGTATAAGCTCGTCACTTGCTTTGGGCAATAGAAAATAGCCAGTATCTAGAATGGCAATTGTTTTAAGTCAACTGTTTCATTTTCCGATACATGCCCGTGTAGACATTTTTGGAAACCAATATCCCAAACACCACGAAAAAGCTCTTGAGAGACAATTCTTTTATCACTGCCTGCATTGAAACCAGATCGATAGCAAACTGGAATGTCAAGGTCTGATACCAGCACACCTTTTGGCACTGTCCATATTATGGTATGGAAATGCAGCGTTTTCACTGAATGGTTTGTTTAGAGGATAATTATAAAACATCACTATGAGACTGTAGAAGATGTATAACATGACTAACTACGGTAGTTTACTTCGAGTTCCGCGATAAATTACCATAACAAATACCTCTGTGCAGTTTATTTAAAACCACCAAGAAGGATTTTCATATATTGAAATATAGCTGTTAATACTTTCGATTAATCCCTCGTATGTCGAACTATCTAACATATACCGCGTATGTTAATCGCATGTACATTCTCAAAAATATGTTTGGTGGTGGCGTGTGTGTCTGGTGGATGCGTGTGTGTGTGTGTCGTGGTGGCGTGTGTATGTTGGTGGTGGCATGTGTGGTGGCGAGTGTGTGATGGCGTGTGTGGTGGTGGCGTGTGTGTGTGGTACTGGCGTGTGTGTGGTGGTGCTGGCATGTTTGTGGTGGTGGCGGCGTGTTTGTGTGGTGGTGGCGTGTGTGTGTGTGTGGTGGTGGC